>NW_027441157.1:600000-803036 GCF_949628215.1 Phalacrocorax aristotelis | reverse complement strand
CATCCCAGGTCCCTCCCAGTACTGGGAGGGACCTGGGATGTACTGGGAGGGAACTGGGATGTACTGGGAGGGACCTGGGATGTACTGGGAGGGAACTGGGATGTACTGGGATGTAATGGGACGGAACTGGGATGTATTGGGAGGCACTGGGAAAGAAGTGGTAGCGAACCGGGAGGGAATTGGGATGTACGGGGATGAACTGGTAGGAAACTGGGATGTACTGGCATGGAACGGGGATGTATTGGGATGTACAGGAACGGAACTGGAATGTACTGCGATGTACTGGGATGTACTGGGAGCAAATTGGAATTTACTGGGATGTACTGGGAGGAAACTGGGATATACTGGGTGGAAACTGGAATATACTGGGAGGCACTGGGAGGGAAGTGGGTGTCAACTGGGACATTCCAGTTTCCTCCCAGTACATCCCAGTTCCCTACCAGTGCAGCCCAGTACATCCCATTTCCCGCCCAGTCCGTCCCAGTTCCCTCCCAGTCCGTCCCAGTTCCCTCCCAGTACATCCCAGTTCCCTCACAGTTCACACACAGTTCACTCCCAGTTCCATTCCAGTACATCCCAGTACATGCCAGTTGCCTCCCAGTTTCCTCTAAGTACATCCCAGTACTTCAAAGTTCCATCCCAGTACATCCCAGTTCCCTCCCACTCCGTCCCAGTACATCCCAGCTCCCTCCCAGTACATCCTACTACATACCAGTTCCCTCCCAGTTCACTCCCAGTACACAACAGTTACCTCCCAGTACGTCCCAGTTCCCTCCCAGTACGTCCCAGTACATCCCAGTTCCGTCCCAGTTCCCTAGCAGTGCGTCCTAGTTCCCTCCCAGGACGTCCCAGTTCCCTCTTAGTCCATTCCAGTTCCCTCCAGTATATCCCAGTACATCCCAGTTCCCTCCAGTACATCTCAGTTCCCTCACAGTTCACACACAGTTCACTCCCAGTTCCATTCCAGTACATCCCAGTACATGCCAGTTCCCTCCCAGTACATCCCAGTTCCCTCACAGTTCACACACAGTTCACTCCCAGTTCCATTCCAGTACATCCCAGTACATGCCAGTTCCCTCCCAGTACATCACACTACATCCCAGTTCCCTCCCAGTTCCTGCTAAGTACACCCCAGTACTTCACAGTTCCCTCCCAGCACATCCCAGTACGTCCCAGTTCCGCTCAGTACATAACACTTCCCTCCCAGTACATACCAGTACATCCCAGTGTCCTCACAGTACGTCCCAGTTCCCTCCCAGTACATCCCAGTTCCCTCCCAGTCCGTCCCAATCCCCTCCCAGTACATCCCAGTTCCCTCCCAGTATGTCCCAGTACATCCCAGTTCCCTCCCAGTAAATCCCAGTTCCCTCCCAGTTCCCTCCCACTACATCCCAGTTCCCTCCCAGTACATACCAGTTCCCTCCCAGTACATCCCAGTACATCCTGGTACATCCCAGTTCCCACCCAGTACATCCTACTACATACCAGTTCACTCCCAGTACATCCCAGTTCCCTCCCAGTACATCCCAGTTCCCTCCCTGTTCCTTCCCAGTACATAACAGTTACCTCCCAGTACATCCCAGTAGATCCTGGTACATCCCAAATCCCTGCCAGTTCCACCCGGTACAACCCAGTACAAGCCTGTACATCCTAGTTCCTCCACGGTACATCCCAGGGCATCCCCGCACATTGTAGTGCCTCCCAGTACATCCCAGTTCCCTCCCAGTACTGGGAGGGAACTGGGATGTACTGGGAGGGAACCTGGACGTACTGGGAGGGACCTGGGATGTACTGGGATGTAATGGGACGGAACTGGGATGTATTGGGAGGCACTGGGAAAGAAGTGGTAGTGAACCGGGAGGGAATTGGGATGTACGGGGATGAACTGGTAGGAAACTGGGATGTACTGGAATGGAACGGGGATGTATTGGGATGTACAGGAACGGAACTGGAATGTACGGCGATGTATTGGCATGTACTGAGAGGTAACTGGGATTTACTGGGATGTACTGGGAGGAAACTGGGATATACTGGGAGGAAACTGGGAGGGAAGTGGGTGTCAACTGGGACATTCCAGTTTTCTCCCAGTACATCCCAGTTCCCTACCAGTGCAGCCCAGTACATCCCAGATCCCTCCCAGATCCCTCCCAGTACATCCCAGTTCCCTCCCAGTACATCCCAGTTCCCTCACAGTTCACACACAGTTCACTCCCAGTTCCATTCCAGTACATCCCAGTACATGCCAGTTGCCTCCCAGTTTCCTCTAAGTACATCCCAGTACTTCAAAGTTCCCTCCCAGTACATCCCAGTTCCCTCAGAGTACATCCCAGTACTTCACAGTTCCCTCCCACTACATCCCAGTACGTCCCAGTTCCCCCTTGGTACATAACAATTCCCTCCCAATACATCCAAGTTCCCTCCCAGTACATCCCAATCCCCTCCCAGTACATCCCAGTTCCCTGCCAGTATGTCCCAGTACATCCCAGTTCCCTCCCAGTACATACCAGATCCCTCCCAGTACATACCAGTTCCCTCCCACTACATCCCAGTTCCCTCCCAGTACATACCAGTTCCCTCCCAGTACATCCTGGTACATCCTGGTACATCCCAGTTCCCACCCAGTACATCCTACTACATACCAGTTCCCTCCCAGTTCACTCCCAGTACATCCCAGTACTTCACAGTTCCATCCCAGTACATCCCAGTACATCCCAGTACGCATCAGTTCCCCTCAGTACATAACACTTCCCTCCCAGTACATAACAGTACATCCCAGTGTCCTCACACTACGTCCCAGTTCCCTCCCAGTACATCCCAGTTACCTCCCAGTACATCCCAGTACATCCCAGTAGATCCTGGTACATCCCAAATCCCTGCTAGTTCCACCCGGTACAACCCAGTACAAGCCTATACATCCTAGTTCCTCCACGGTACATCCCAGGACATCCCCGCACATTGTAGTGCCTCCCAGTACATCCCAGTTCCCTCCCAGTACTGGGAGGGACCTGGGATGTACTGGGAGGGAACTGGGATGTACTGGGAGGGAACTGGGACGTACTGGGAGGGACCTGGGATGTACTGGGAGGGACCTGGGATGTACTGGGATGTAATGGGACGGAACTGGGATGTATTGGGAGGCACTGGGAAAGAAGTGGTAGCGAACCGGGAGGGAATTGGGATGTACGGGGATGAACTGGTAGGGAACTGGGATGTACTGGCATGGAACGGGGATGTATTGGGATGTACAGGAACGGAACTGGAATGTACTGGGATGTACTGGGAGCGAACTGGGATTTACTGGGATGTACTGGGAGGAAACTGGGATATACTGGGAGGAAACTGGGAGGGAAGTGGGTGTCAACTGGAACATTCCAGTTTCCTCCCAGTGCATCCCAGTTCCCTACCAGTGCATCCCAGTCCGTCCCAGTTCCCTCCCAGTCCGTCCCAGATCCCTCCCAGTTCCCTCCCAGTACATCCTACTACATACCAGTTCCCTCCCAGTTCACTCCCAGTACACAACAGTTACCTCCCAGTACGTCCCAGTACATCCCAGTACGTCCCAGTACATCCCAGTTCCGTCCCTGTTTCCGAAAAGTGCGTCCGAGTTCCCTCCCAGTACGTCCCAGTTCCCTCTTATTCCATTCCAGTTCCCTCCAGGATATCCCAGTACATCCCAGTTCCCTCCAGTACATCTCAGTTCTCTCCCATTTCCCTCCAAGTACATCCCAGTTCCCTCCCAGTTCACTCCCAGTACATAACAGATACCTCCCAGTACATCCCAGTACATCCCAGTAGATCCTGGTACATCCCAAATCCCTGCTAGTTCCACCCGGTACAACCCAGTACAAGCCTGTACATCCTAGTTCCTCCACAGTACATCCCAGGGCATCCCCGCACATTGTAGTGCCTCCCAGTACATCCCAGCTCCCTCCCAGTACTGGGAGGGTCCTGGGATGTACTGGGAGGGAACTGGGATGTACTGGGATGTAATGGGATGGAACTGGGATGTATTGGGAGGCACTGGGAAAGAAGTGGTAGTGAACCGGGAGGGAATTGGGATGTACGGGGATGAACTGGTAGGAAACTGGGATGTACTGGCATGGAACGGGGATGTATTGGGATGTACAGGAACGGAACTGGAATGTACGGCGATGTATTGGCATGTACTGGGAGCGAGCTGGGATTTACTGGGATGTACTGGGAGGAAACTGGGATATACTGGGATGAAACTGGGATATACTGGGAGGCATTGGGAGGGAAGTGGGTGTCAACTGGGACATTCCAGTTTCCTCCCAGTACATCCCAGTTCCCTACCAGTGCAGCCCAGTACATCCCAGTTCCCTCCCAGTCCGTCCCAATCCCCTCCCAGTACATCCCAGTTCCCTGCCAGTATGTCCCAGTACATCCCAGTTCCCTCCCAGTACATACCAGTTCCCTCCCAGTACATCCCAGTTCCCTCCCAGTTCCCTCCCACTACATCCCAGTACATCCCAGTTCCCTCCCAGTACATACCAGTTCCCTCCCAGTACATCCCAGTTCCCTCCCGGTACATCCTGGTACATCCCAGTTCCCACCCAGTACATCCTACTACATACCAGTTCCCTCCCAGTTCACTCCCAGTACATCCCAGTACTTCACAGTTCCCTCCCAGTACATCCCAGTACGTCCCAGTTCCCCTCAGTACATAACACTTCCCTCCCAGTACATACCAGTACATCCCAGTGTCCTCACAGTAAGTCCCAGTTCCCTCCCAGTACATCCCAGTTCCCTACCAGTACATCCCAGTTACCTCCCTGTTCCTTCCCAGTACATAACAGTTACCTCCCAGTACATCCCAGTAGATCCTGGTACATCCCAAATCCCTGCCAGTTCCACCCGGTACAACCCAGTACAAGCCTGTACATCCTAGTTCCTCCACAGTACATCCCAGGGCATCCCCGCACATTGTAGTGCCTCCCAGTACATCCCAGTTCCCTCCCAGTACTGGGAGGGAACTGGGATGTACTGGGAGGGACCTGGGATGTACTGGGAGGGAACTGGGACGTACTGGGAGGGAACTGGGATGTACTGGGATGTAATGGGACGGAACTGGGATGTATTGGGAGGCACTGGGAAAGAAGTGGTAGTGAACCGGGAGGGAATTGGGATGTACGGGGATGAACTGGTAGGAAACTGGGATGTACTGGCATGGAACGGGGATGTATTGGGATGTACAGGAACGGAACTGGAATGTACAGCGATGTATTGGCATGTACTGGCAGCGAGCTGGGATTTACTGGGATGTACTGGGAGGAAACTGGGATATACTGGGAGGCATTGGGAGGGAAGTGGGTGTCAACTGGGACATTCCAGTTTCCTCCCAGTACATCCCAGTTCCCTACCAGTGCAGCCCAGTACATCCCATTTCCCGCCCAGTCCGTCCCAGTTCCCTCCCAGTCCGTCCCAGTTCCCTCCCAGTACATCCCAGTTCACACACAGTTCACACACAGTTCACTCCCAGTTCCATTCCAGTACATCCCAGTACATGCCAGTTGCCTCCCAGTTTCCTCTAAGTACATCCCAGTACTTCAAAGTTCCATCCCAGTACATACCAGTTCCCTCCCAGTCCATCCCAGTACATCCCAGCTCCCTCCCAGTACATCCTACTACATACCAGTTCCCTCCCAGTTCACTCCCAGTACACAACAGTTACCTCCCAGTACGTCCCAGTTCCCTCCCAGTACGTCCCAGTACATCCCAGTTCCGTCCCAGTTCCCTAGCAGTGCGTCCTAGTTCCCTCCCAGTACGTCCCAGTTCCCTCTTAGTCCATTCCAGTTCCCTCCAGTATATCCCAGTACATCCCAGTTCCCTCCAGTACATCTCAGTTCCCTCACAGTTCACACACAGTTCACTCCCAGTTCCATTCCAGTACATCCCAGTACATGCCAGTTCCCTCCCAGTACATCCCAGTTCCCTCACAGTTCACACACAGTTCACTCCCAGTTCCATTCCAGTACATCCCAGTACATGCCAGTTCCCTCCCAGTACATCCCAGTTCCCTCACAGTTCACACACAGTTCACTCCCAGTTCCATTCCAGTACATCCCAGTACATGCCAGTTCCCTCCCAGTACATCACACTACATCCCAGTTCCCTCCCAGTTCCTGCTAAGTACACCCCAGTACTTCACAGTTCCCTCCCAGCACATCCCAGTACGTCCCAGTTCCGCTCAGTACATAACACTTCCCTCCCAGTACATACCAGTACATCCCAGTGTCCTCACAGTACGTCCCAGTTCCCTCCCAGTACATCCCAGTTCCCTCCCAGTCCGTCCCAATCCCCTCCCAGTACATCCCAGTTCCCTCCCAGTATGTCCCAGTACATCCCAGTTCCCTCCCAGTAAATCCCAGTTCCCTCCCAGTTCCCTCCCACTACATCCCAGTTCCCTCCCAGTACATACCAGTTCCCTCCCAGTACATCCCAGTACATCCTGGTACATCCCAGTTCCCACCCAGTACATCCTACTACATACCAGTTCACTCCCAGTACATCCCAGTTCCCTCCCAGTACATCCCAGTTCCCTCCCTGTTCCTTCCCAGTACATAACAGTTACCTCCCAGTACATCCCAGTAGATCCTGGTACATCCCAAATCCCTGCCAGTTCCACCCGGTACAACCCAGTACAAGCCTGTACATCCTAGTTCCTCCACGGTACATCCCAGGGCATCCCCGCACATTGTAGTGCCTCCCAGTACATCCCAGTTCCCTCCCAGTACTGGGAGGGAACTGGGATGTACTGGGAGGGAACCTGGACGTACTGGGAGGGACCTGGGATGTACTGGGATGTAATGGGACGGAACTGGGATGTATTGGGAGGCACTGGGAAAGAAGTGGTAGTGAACCGGGAGGGAATTGGGATGTACGGGGATGAACTGGTAGGAAACTGGGATGTACTGGCATGGAACGGGGATGTATTGGGATGTACAGGAACGGAACTGGAATGTACGGCGATGTATTGGCATGTACTGAGAGGTAACTGGGATTTACTGGGATGTACTGGGAGGAAACTGGGATATACTGGGAGGAAACTGGGAGGGAAGTGGGTGTCAACTGGGACATTCCAGTTTTCTCCCAGTACATCCCAGTTCCCTACCAGTGCAGCCCAGTACATCCCAGATCCCTCCCAGATCCCTCCCAGTACATCCCAGTTCCCTCCCAGTACATCCCAGTTCCCTCACAGTTCACACACAGTTCACTCCCAGTTCCATTCCAGTACATCCCAGTACATGCCAGTTGCCTCCCAGTTTCCTCTAAGTACATCCCAGTACTTCAAAGTTCCCTCCCAGTACATCCCAGTTCCCTCAGAGTACATCCCAGTACTTCACAGTTCCCTCCCACTACATCCCAGTACGTCCCAGTTCCCCCTTGGTACATAACAATTCCCTCCCAATACATCCAAGTTCCCTCCCAGTACATCCCAATCCCCTCCCAGTACATCCCAGTTCCCTGCCAGTATGTCCCAGTACATCCCAGTTCCCTCCCAGTACATACCAGATCCCTCCCAGTACATACCAGTTCCCTCCCACTACATCCCAGTTCCCTCCCAGTACATACCAGTTCCCTCCCAGTACATCCTGGTACATCCTGGTACATCCCAGTTCCCACCCAGTACATCCTACTACATACCAGTTCCCTCCCAGTTCACTCCCAGTACATCCCAGTACTTCACAGTTCCATCCCAGTACATCCCAGTACATCCCAGTACGCATCAGTTCCCCTCAGTACATAACACTTCCCTCCCAGTACATAACAGTACATCCCAGTGTCCTCACACTACGTCCCAGTTCCCTCCCAGTACATCCCAGTTACCTCCCAGTACATCCCAGTACATCCCAGTAGATCCTGGTACATCCCAAATCCCTGCTAGTTCCACCCGGTACAACCCAGTACAAGCCTATACATCCTAGTTCCTCCACGGTACATCCCAGGACATCCCCGCACATTGTAGTGCCTCCCAGTACATCCCAGTTCCCTCCCAGTACTGGGAGGGACCTGGGATGTACTGGGAGGGAACTGGGATGTACTGGGAGGGAACTGGGACGTACTGGGAGGGACCTGGGATGTACTGGGAGGGACCTGGGATGTACTGGGATGTAATGGGACGGAACTGGGATGTATTGGGAGGCACTGGGAAAGAAGTGGTAGCGAACCGGGAGGGAATTGGGATGTACGGGGATGAACTGGTAGGGAACTGGGATGTACTGGCATGGAACGGGGATGTATTGGGATGTACAGGAACGGAACTGGAATGTACTGGGATGTACTGGGAGCGAACTGGGATTTACTGGGATGTACTGGGAGGAAACTGGGATATACTGGGAGGAAACTGGGAGGGAAGTGGGTGTCAACTGGAACATTCCAGTTTCCTCCCAGTGCATCCCAGTTCCCTACCAGTGCATCCCAGTCCGTCCCAGTTCCCTCCCAGTCCGTCCCAGATCCCTCCCAGTTCCCTCCCAGTACATCCTACTACATACCAGTTCCCTCCCAGTTCACTCCCAGTACACAACAGTTACCTCCCAGTACGTCCCAGTACATCCCAGTACGTCCCAGTACATCCCAGTTCCGTCCCTGTTTCCGAAAAGTGCGTCCGAGTTCCCTCCCAGTACGTCCCAGTTCCCTCTTATTCCATTCCAGTTCCCTCCAGGATATCCCAGTACATCCCAGTTCCCTCCAGTACATCTCAGTTCTCTCCCATTTCCCTCCAAGTACATCCCAGTTCCCTCCCAGTTCACTCCCAGTACATAACAGATACCTCCCAGTACATCCCAGTACATCCCAGTAGATCCTGGTACATCCCAAATCCCTGCTAGTTCCACCCGGTACAACCCAGTACAAGCCTGTACATCCTAGTTCCTCCACAGTACATCCCAGGGCATCCCCGCACATTGTAGTGCCTCCCAGTACATCCCAGCTCCCTCCCAGTACTGGGAGGGTCCTGGGATGTACTGGGAGGGAACTGGGATGTACTGGGATGTAATGGGATGGAACTGGGATGTATTGGGAGGCACTGGGAAAGAAGTGGTAGTGAACCGGGAGGGAATTGGGATGTACGGGGATGAACTGGTAGGAAACTGGGATGTACTGGCATGGAACGGGGATGTATTGGGATGTACAGGAACGGAACTGGAATGTACGGCGATGTATTGGCATGTACTGGGAGCGAGCTGGGATTTACTGGGATGTACTGGGAGGAAACTGGGATATACTGGGATGAAACTGGGATATACTGGGAGGCATTGGGAGGGAAGTGGGTGTCAACTGGGACATTCCAGTTTCCTCCCAGTACATCCCAGTTCCCTACCAGTGCAGCCCAGTACATCCCAGTTCCCTCCCAGTCCGTCCCAATCCCCTCCCAGTACATCCCAGTTCCCTGCCAGTATGTCCCAGTACATCCCAGTTCCCTCCCAGTACATACCAGTTCCCTCCCAGTACATCCCAGTTCCCTCCCAGTTCCCTCCCACTACATCCCAGTACATCCCAGTTCCCTCCCAGTACATACCAGTTCCCTCCCAGTACATCCCAGTTCCCTCCCGGTACATCCTGGTACATCCCAGTTCCCACCCAGTACATCCTACTACATACCAGTTCCCTCCCAGTTCACTCCCAGTACATCCCAGTACTTCACAGTTCCCTCCCAGTACATCCCAGTACGTCCCAGTTCCCCTCAGTACATAACACTTCCCTCCCAGTACATACCAGTACATCCCAGTGTCCTCACAGTAAGTCCCAGTTCCCTCCCAGTACATCCCAGTTCCCTACCAGTACATCCCAGTTACCTCCCTGTTCCTTCCCAGTACATAACAGTTACCTCCCAGTACATCCCAGTAGATCCTGGTACATCCCAAATCCCTGCCAGTTCCACCCGGTACAACCCAGTACAAGCCTGTACATCCTAGTTCCTCCACAGTACATCCCAGGGCATCCCCGCACATTGTAGTGCCTCCCAGTACATCCCAGTTCCCTCCCAGTACTGGGAGGGAACTGGGATGTACTGGGAGGGACCTGGGATGTACTGGGAGGGAACTGGGACGTACTGGGAGGGAACTGGGATGTACTGGGATGTAATGGGACGGAACTGGGATGTATTGGGAGGCACTGGGAAAGAAGTGGTAGTGAACCGGGAGGGAATTGGGATGTACGGGGATGAACTGGTAGGAAACTGGGATGTACTGGCATGGAACGGGGATGTATTGGGATGTACAGGAACGGAACTGGAATGTACAGCGATGTATTGGCATGTACTGGCAGCGAGCTGGGATTTACTGGGATGTACTGGGAGGAAACTGGGATATACTGGGAGGCATTGGGAGGGAAGTGGGTGTCAACTGGGACATTCCAGTTTCCTCCCAGTACATCCCAGTTCCCTACCAGTGCAGCCCAGTACATCCCATTTCCCGCCCAGTCCGTCCCAGTTCCCTCCCAGTCCGTCCCAGTTCCCTCCCAGTACATCCCAGTTCACACACAGTTCACACACAGTTCACTCCCAGTTCCATTCCAGTACATCCCAGTACATGCCAGTTGCCTCCCAGTTTCCTCTAAGTACATCCCAGTACTTCAAAGTTCCATCCCAGTACATCCCAGTTCCCTCCCACTCCGTCCCAGTACATCCCAGCTCCCTCCCAGTACATCCTACTACATACCAGTTCCCTCCCAGTTCACTCCCAGTACACAACAGTTACCTCCCAGTACGTCCCAGTTCCCTCCCAGTACGTCCCAGTACATCCCAGTTCCGTCCCAGTTCCCTAGCAGTGCGTCCTAGTTCCCTCCCAGTACGTCCCAGTTCCCTCTTAGTCCATTCCAGTTCCCTCCAGTATATCCCAGTACATCCCAGTTCCCTCCAGTACATCTCAGTTCCCTCACAGTTCACACACAGTTCACTCCCAGTTCCATTCCAGTACATCCCAGTACATGCCAGTTCCCTCCCAGTACATCCCAGTTCCCTCACAGTTCACACACAGTTCACTCCCAGTTCCATTCCAGTACATCCCAGTACATGCCAGTTCCCTCCCAGTACATCACACTACATCCCAGTTCCCTCCCAGTTCCTGCTAAGTACATCCCAGTACTTCACAGTTCCCTCCCAGCACATCCCAGTACGTCCCAGTTCCGCTCAGTACATAACACTTCCCTCCCAGTACATACCAGTACATCCCAGTGTCCTCACAGTACGTCCCAGTTCCCTCCCAGTACATCCCAGTTCCCTCCCAGTCCGTCCCAATCCCCTCCCAGTACATCCCAGTTCCCTCCCAGTATGTCCCAGTACATCCCAGTTCCCTCCCAGTAAATCCCAGTGCCCTCCCAGTTCCCTCCCACTACATCCCAGTTCCCTCCCAGTACATACCAGTTCCCTCCCAGTACATCCCAGTACATCCTGGTACATCCCAGTTCCCACCCAGTACATCCTACTACATACCAGTTCACTCCCAGTACATCCCAGTTCCCTCCCAGTACATCCCAGTTCCCTCCCTGTTCCTTCCCAGTACATAACAGTTACCTCCCAGTACATCCCAGTAGATCCTGGTACATCCCAAATCCCTGCCAGTTCCACCCGGTACAACCCAGTACAAGCCTGTACATCCTAGTTCCTCCACGGTACATCCCAGGGCATCCCCGCACATTGTAGTGCCCCCCAGTACATCCCAGTTCCCTCCCAGTACTGGGAGGGAACTGGGATGTACTGGGAGGGAACCTGGACGTACTGGGAGGGACCTGGGATGTACTGGGATGTAATGGGACGGAACTGGGATGTATTGGGAGGCACTGGGAAAGAAGTGGTAGTGAACCGGGAGGGAATTGGGATGTACGGGGATGAACTGGTAGGAAACTGGGATGTACTGGAATGGAACGGGGATGTATTGGGATGTACAGGAACGGAACTGGAATGTACGGCGATGTATTGGCATGTACTGAGAGGTAACTGGGATTTACTGGGATGTACTGGGAGGAAACTGGGATATACTGGGAGGAAACTGGGAGGGAAGTGGGTGTCAACTGGGACATTCCAGTTTTCTCCCAGTACATCCCAGTTCCCTACCAGTGCAGCCCAGTACATCCCAGATCCCTCCCAGATCCCTCCCAGTCCGTCCCAGTTCCCTCCCAGTACATCCCAGTTCCCTCACAGTTCACACACAGTTCACTCCCAGTTCCATTCCAGTACATCCCAGTACATGCCAGTTGCCTCCCAGTTTCCTCTAAGTACATCCCAGTACTTCAAAGTTCCCTCCCAGTACATCCCAGTTCCCTCAGAGTACATCCCAGTACTTCACAGTTCCCTCCCACTACATCCCAGTACGTCCCAGTTCCCCCTTGGTACATAACAATTCCCTCCCAATACATCCAAGTTCCCTCCCAGTACATCCCAATCCCCTCCCAGTACATCCCAGTTCCCTGCCAGTATGTCCCAGTACATCCCAGTTCCCTCCCAGTACATACCAGATCCCTCCCAGTACATACCAGTTCCCTCCCACTACATCCCAGTTCCCTCCCAGTACATACCAGTTCCCTCCCAGTACATCCTGGTACATCCTGGTACATCCCAGTTCCCACCCAGTACATCCTACTACATACCAGTTCCCTCCCAGTTCACTCCCAGTACATCCCAGTACTTCACAGTTCCATCCCAGTACATCCCAGTACATCCCAGTACGCACCAGTTCCCCTCAGTACATAACACTTCCCTCCCAGTACATAACAGTACATCCCAGTGTCCTCACACTACGTCCCAGTTCCCTCCCAGTACATCCCAGTTACCTCCCAGTACATCCCAGTACATCCCAGTAGATCCTGGTACATCCCAAATCCCTGCTAGTTCCACCCGGTACAACCCAGTACAAGCCTATACATCCTAGTTCCTCCACGGTACATCCCAGGACATCCCCGCACATTGTAGTGCCTCCCAGTACATCCCAGTTCCCTCCCAGTACTGGGAGGGACCTGGGATGTACTGGGAGGGAACTGGGATGTACTGGGAGGGAACTGGGACGTACTGGGAGGGACCTGGGATGTACTGGGAGGGACCTGGGATGTACTGGGATGTAATGGGACGGAACTGGGATGTATTGGGAGGCACTGGGAAAGAAGTGGTAGCGAACCGGGAGGGAATTGGGATGTACGGGGATGAACTGGTAGGGAACTGGGATGTACTGGCATGGAACGGGGATGTATTGGGATGTACAGGAACGGAACTGGAATGTACTGGGATGTACTGGGAGCGAACTGGGATTTACTGGGATGTACTGGGAGGAAACTGGGATATACTGGGAGGAAACTGGGAGGGAAGTGGGTGTCAACTGGAACATTCCAGTTTCCTCCCAGTGCATCCCAGTTCCCTACCAGTGCATCCCAGTCCGTCCCAGTTCCCTCCCAGTCCGTCCCAGATCCCTCCCAGTTCCCTCCCAGTACATCCTACTACATACCAGTTCCCTCCCAGTTCACTCCCAGTACACAACAGTTACCTCCCAGTACGTCCCAGTACATCCCAGTACGTCCCAGTACATCCCAGTTCCGTCCCTGTTTCCGAAAAGTGCGTCCGAGTTCCCTCCCAGTACGTCCCAGTTCCCTCTTATTCCATTCCAGTTCCCTCCAGGATATCCCAGTACATCCCAGTTCCCTCCAGTACATCTCAGTTCTCTCCCATTTCCCTCCAAGTACATCCCAGTTCCCTCCCAGTTCACTCCCAGTACATAACAGATACCTCCCAGTACATCCCAGTACATCCCAGTAGATCCTGGTACATCCCAAATCCCTGCTAGTTCCACCCGGTACAACCCAGTACAAGCCTGTACATCCTAGTTCCTCCACAGTACATCCCAGGGCATCCCCGCACATTGTAGTGCCTCCCAGTACATCCCAGCTCCCTCCCAGTACTGGGAGGGACCTGGGATGTACTGGGAGGGAACTGGGATGTACTGGGATGTAATGGGATGGAACTGGGATGTATTGGGAGGCACTGGGAAAGAAGTGGTAGTGAACCGGGAGGGAATTGGGATGTACGGGGATGAACTGGTAGGAAACTGGGATGTACTGGAATGGAACGGGGATGTATTGGGATGTACAGGAACGGAACTGGAATGTACGGCGATGTATTGGGATGTACTGGGAGCGAGCTGGGATTTACTGGGATGTACTGGGAGGAAACTGGGATATACTGGGAGGAAACTGGGATATACTGGGAGGCATTGGGAGGGAAGTGGGTGTCAACTGGGACATTCCAGTTTCCTCCCAGTACATCCCAGTTCCCTACCAGTGCAGCCCAGTACATCCCAGTTCCCTCCCAGTCCGTCCCAATCCCCTCCCAGTACATCCCAGTTCCCTGCCAGTATGTCCCAGTACATCCCAGTTCCCTCCCAGTACATACCAGTTCCCTCCCAGTACATCCCAGTTCCCTCCCAGTTCCCTCCCACTACATCCCAGTACATCCCAGTTCCCTCCCAGTACATACCAGTTCCCTCCCAGTACATCCCAGTTCCCTCCCGGTACATCCTGGTACATCCCAGTTCCCACCCAGTACATCCTACTACATACCAGTTCCCTCCCAGTTCACTCCCAGTACATCCCAGTACTTCACAGTTCCCTCCCAGTACATCCCAGTACGTCCCAGTTCCCCTCAGTACATAACACTTCCCTCCCAGTACATACCAGTACATCCCAGTGTCCTCACAGTAAGTCCCAGTTCCCTCCCAGTACATCCCAGTTCCCTACCAGTACATCCCAGTTACCTCCCTGTTCCTTCCCAGTACATAACAGTTACCTCCCAGTACATCCCAGTAGATCCTGGTACATCCCAAATCCCTGCCAGTTCCACCCGGTACAACCCAGTACAAGCCTGTACATCCTAGTTCCTCCACAGTACATCCCAGGGCATCCCCGCACATTGTAGTGCCTCCCAGTACATCCCAGTTCCCTCCCAGTACTGGGAGGGAACTGGGATGTACTGGGAGGGACCTGGGATGTACTGGGAGGGAACTGGGACGTACTGGGAGGGAACTGGGATGTACTGGGATGTAATGGGACGGAACTGGGATGTATTGGGAGGCACTGGGAAAGAAGTGGTAGTGAACCGGGAGGGAATTGGGATGTACGGGGATGAACTGGTAGGAAACTGGGATGTACTGGCATGGAACGGGGATGTATTGGGATGTACAGGAACGGAACTGGAATGTACAGCGATGTATTGGCATGTACTGGCAGCGAGCTGGGATTTACTGGGATGTACTGGGAGGAAACTGGGATATACTGGGAGGCATTGGGAGGGAAGTGGGTGTCAACTGGGACATTCCAGTTTCCTCCCAGTACATCCCAGTTCCCTACCAGTGCAGCCCAGTACATCCCATTTCCCGCCCAGTCCGTCCCAGTTCCCTCCCAGTCCGTCCCAGTTCCCTCCCAGTACATCCCAGTTCACACACAGTTCACACACAGTTCACTCCCAGTTCCATTCCAGTACATCCCAGTACATGCCAGTTGCCTCCCAGTTTCCTCTAAGTACATCCCAGTACTTCAAAGTTCCCTCCCAGTACATCCCAGTTCCCTCCCACTCCGTCCCAGTACATCCCAGCTCCCTCCCAGTACATCCTACTACATACCAGTTCCCTCCCAGTTCACTCCCAGTACACAACAGTTACCTCCCAGTACGTCCCAGTTCCCTCCCAGTACGTCCCAGTACATCCCAGTTCCGTCCCAGTTCCCTAGCAGTGCGTCCTAGTTCCCTCCCAGTACGTCCCAGTTCCCTCTTAGTCCATTCCAGTTCCCTCCAGTATATCCCAGTACATCCCAGTTCCCTCCAGTACATCTCAGTTCCCTCACAGTTCACACACAGTTCACTCCCAGTTCCATTCCAGTACATCCCAGTACATGCCAGTTCCCTCCCAGTACATCCCAGTTCCCTCACAGTTCACACACAGTTCACTCCCAGTTCCATTCCAGTACATCCCAGTACATGCCAGTTCCCTCCCAGTACATCACACTACATCCCAGTTCCCTCCCAGTTCCTGCTAAGTACACCCCAGTACTTCACAGTTCCCTCCCAGCACATCCCAGTACGTCCCAGTTCCGCTCAGTACATAACACTTCCCTCCCAGTACATACCAGTACATCCCAGTGTCCTCACAGTACGTCCCAGTTCCCTCCCAGTACATCCCAGTTCCCTCCCAGTCCGTCCCAATCCCCTCCCAGTACATCCCAGTTCCCTCCCAGTATGTCCCAGTACATCCCAGTTCCCTCCCAGTAAATCCCAGTTCCCTCCCAGTTCCCTCCCACTACATCCCAGTTCCCTCCCAGTACATACCAGTTCCCTCCCAGTACATCCCAGTACATCCTGGTACATCCCAGTTCCCACCCAGTACATCCTACTACATACCAGTTCACTCCCAGTACATCCCAGTTCCCTCCCAGTACATCCCAGTTCCCTCCCTGTTCCTTCCCAGTACATAACAGTTACCTCCCAGTACATCCCAGTAGATCCTGGTACATCCCAAATCCCTGCCAGTTCCACCCGGTACAACCCAGTACAAGCCTGTACATCCTAGTTCCTCCACGGTACATCCCAGGGCATCCCCGCACATTGTAGTGCCTCCCAGTACATCCCAGTTCCCTCCCAGTACTGGGAGGGAACTGGGATGTACTGGGAGGGAACCTGGACGTACTGGGAGGGACCTGGGATGTACTGGGATGTAATGGGACGGAACTGGGATGTATTGGGAGGCACTGGGAAAGAAGTGGTAGTGAACCGGGAGGGAATTGGGATGTACGGGGATGAACTGGTAGGAAACTGGGATGTACTGGAATGGAACGGGGATGTATTGGGATGTACAGGAACGGAACTGGAATGTACGGCGATGTATTGGCATGTACTGAGAGGTAACTGGGATTTACTGGGATGTACTGGGAGGAAACTGGGATATACTGGGAGGAAACTGGGAGGGAAGTGGGTGTCAACTGGGACATTCCAGTTTTCTCCCAGTACATCCCAGTTCCCTACCAGTGCAGCCCAGTACATCCCAGATCCCTCCCAGATCCCTCCCAGTACATCCCAGTTCCCTCCCAGTACATCCCAGTTCCCTCACAGTTCACACACAGTTCACTCCCAGTTCCATTCCAGTACATCCCAGTACATGCCAGTTGCCTCCCAGTTTCCTCTAAGTACATCCCAGTACTTCAAAGTTCCCTCCCAGTACATCCCAGTTCCCTCAGAGTACATCCCAGTACTTCACAGTTCCCTCCCACTACATCCCAGTACGTCCCAGTTCCCCCTTGGTACATAACAATTCCCTCCCAATACATCCAAGTTCCCTCCCAGTACATCCCAATCCCCTCCCAGTACATCCCAGTTCCCTGCCAGTATGTCCCAGTACATCCCAGTTCCCTCCCAGTACATACCAGATCCCTCCCAGTACATACCAGTTCCCTCCCACTACATCCCAGTTCCCTCCCAGTACATACCAGTTCCCTCCCAGTACATCCTGGTACATCCTGGTACATCCCAGTTCCCACCCAGTACATCCTACTACATACCAGTTCCCTCCCAGTTCACTCCCAGTACATCCCAGTACTTCACAGTTCCATCCCAGTACATCCCAGTACATCCCAGTACGCACCAGTTCCCCTCAGTACATAACACTTCCCTCCCAGTACATAACAGTACATCCCAGTGTCCTCACACTACGTCCCAGTTCCCTCCCAGTACATCCCAGTTACCTCCCAGTACATCCCAGTACATCCCAGTAGATCCTGGTACATCCCAAATCCCTGCTAGTTCCACCCGGTACAACCCAGTACAAGCCTATACATCCTAGTTCCTCCACGGTACATCCCAGGACATCCCCGCACATTGTAGTGCCTCCCAGTACATCCCAGTTCCCTCCCAGTACTGGGAGGGACCTGGGATGTACTGGGAGGGAACTGGGATGTACTGGGAGGGAACTGGGACGTACTGGGAGGGACCTGGGATGTACTGGGAGGGACCTGGGATGTACTGGGATGTAATGGGACGGAACTGGGATGTATTGGGAGGCACTGGGAAAGAAGTGGTAGCGAACCGGGAGGGAATTGGGATGTACGGGGATGAACTGGTAGGGAACTGGGATGTACTGGCATGGAACGGGGATGTATTGGGATGTACAGGAACGGAACTGGAATGTACTGGGATGTACTGGGAGCGAACTGGGATTTACTGGGATGTACTGGGAGGAAACTGGGATATACTGGGAGGAAACTGGGAGGGAAGTGGGTGTCAACTGGAACATTCCAGTTTCCTCCCAGTGCATCCCAGTTCCCTACCAGTGCATCCCAGTCCGTCCCAGTTCCCTCCCAGTCCGTCCCAGATCCCTCCCAGTTCCCTCCCAGTACATCCTACTACATACCAGTTCCCTCCCAGTTCACTCCCAGTACACAACAGTTACCTCCCAGTACGTCCCAGTACATCCCAGTACGTCCCAGTACATCCCAGTTCCGTCCCTGTTTCCGAAAAGTGCGTCCGAGTTCCCTCCCAGTACGTCCCAGTTCCCTCTTATTCCATTCCAGTTCCCTCCAGGATATCCCAGTACATCCCAGTTCCCTCCAGTACATCTCAGTTCTCTCCCATTTCCCTCCAAGTACATCCCAGTTCCCTCCCAGTTCACTCCCAGTACATAACAGATACCTCCCAGTACATCCCAGTACATCCCAGTAGATCCTGGTACATCCCAAATCCCTGCTAGTTCCACCCGGTACAACCCAGTACAAGCCTGTACATCCTAGTTCCTCCACAGTACATCCCAGGGCATCCCCGCACATTGTAGTGCCTCCCAGTACATCCCAGCTCCCTCCCAGTACTGGGAGGGTCCTGGGATGTACTGGGAGGGAACTGGGATGTACTGGGATGTAATGGGATGGAACTGGGATGTATTGGGAGGCACTGGGAAAGAAGTGGTAGTGAACCGGGAGGGAATTGGGATGTACGGGGATGAACTGGTAGGAAACTGGGATGTACTGGAATGGAACGGGGATGTATTGGGATGTACAGGAACGGAACTGGAATGTACGGCGATGTATTGGGATGTACTGGGAGCGAGCTGGGATTTACTGGGATGTACTGGGAGGAAACTGGGATATACTGGGAGGAAACTGGGATATACTGGGAGGCATTGGGAGGGAACTGGGTGTCAACTGGGACATTCCAGTTTCCTCCCAGTACATCCCAGTTCCCTACCAGTGCAGCCCAGTACATCCCAGTTCCCTCCCAGTCCGTCCCAATCCCCTCCCAGTACATCCCAGTTCCCTGCCAGTATGTCCCAGTACATCCCAGTTCCCTCCCAGTACATACCAGTTCCCTCCCAGTACATCCCAGTTCCCTCCCAGTTCCCTCCCACTACATCCCAGTACATCCCAGTTCCCTCCCAGTACATACCAGTTCCCTCCCAGTACATCCCAGTTCCCTCCCGGTACATCCTGGTACATCCCAGTTCCCACCCAGTACATCCTACTACATACCAGTTCCCTCCCAGTTCACTCCCAGTACATCCCAGTACTTCACAGTTCCCTCCCAGTACATCCCAGTACGTCCCAGTTCCCCTCAGTACATAACACTTCCCTCCCAGTACATACCAGTACATCCCAGTGTCCTCACAGTAAGTCCCAGTTCCCTCCCAGTACATCCCAGTTCCCTACCAGTACATCCCAGTTACCTCCCTGTTCCTTCCCAGTACATAACAGTTACCTCCCAGTACATCCCAGTAGATCCTGGTACATCCCAAATCCCTGCCAGTTCCACCCGGTACAACCCAGTACAAGCCTGTACATCCTAGTTCCTCCACAGTACATCCCAGGGCATCCCCGCACATTGTAGTGCCTCCCAGTACATCCCAGTTCCCTCCCAGTACTGGGAGGGAACTGGGATGTACTGGGAGGGACCTGGGATGTACTGGGAGGGAACTGGGACGTACTGGGAGGGAACTGGGATGTACTGGGATGTAATGGGACGGAACTGGGATGTATTGGGAGGCACTGGGAAAGAAGTGGTAGTGAACCGGGAGGGAATTGGGATGTACGGGGATGAACTGGTAGGAAACTGGGATGTACTGGCATGGAACGGGGATGTATTGGGATGTACAGGAACGGAACTGGAATGTACAGCGATGTATTGGCATGTACTGGCAGCGAGCTGGGATTTACTGGGATGTACTGGGAGGAAACTGGGATATACTGGGAGGCATTGGGAGGGAAGTGGGTGTCAACTGGGACATCCCATTTCCCGCCCAGTCCGTCCCAGTTCCCTCCCAGTCCGTCCCAGTTCCCTCCCAGTACATCCCAGTTCACACACAGTTCACACACAGTTCACTCCCAGTTCCATTCCAGTACATCCCAGTACATGCCAGTTGCCTCCCAGTTTCCTCTAAGTACATCCCAGTACTTCAAAGTTCCATCCCAGTACATCCCAGTTCCCTCCCACTCCGTCCCAGTACATCCCAGCTCCCTCCCAGTACATCCTACTACATACCAGTTCCCTCCCAGTTCACTCCCAGTACACAACAGTTACCTCCCAGTACGTCCCAGTTCCCTCCCAGTACGTCCCAGTACATCCCAGTTCCGTCCCAGTTCCCTAGCAGTGCGTCCTAGTTCCCTCCCAGTACGTCCCAGTTCCCTCTTAGTCCATTCCAGTTCCCTCCAGTATATCCCAGTACATCCCAGTTCCCTCCAGTACATCTCAGTTCCCTCACAGTTCACACACAGTTCACTCCCAGTTCCATTCCAGTACATCCCAGTACATGCCAGTTCCCTCCCAGTACATCCCAGTTCCCTCACAGTTCACACACAGTTCACTCCCAGTTCCATTCCAGTACATCCCAGTACATGCCAGTTCCCTCCCAGTACATCACACTACATCCCAGTTCCCTCCCAGTTCCTGCTAAGTACACCCCAGTACTTCACAGTTCCCTCCCAGCACATCCCAGTACGTCCCAGTTCCGCTCAGTACATAACACTTCCCTCCCAGTACATACCAGTACATCCCAGTGTCCTCACAGTACGTCCCAGTTCCCTCCCAGTACATCCCAGTTCCCTCCCAGTCCGTCCCAATCCCCTCCCAGTACATCCCAGTTCCCTCCCAGTATGTCCCAGTACATCCCAGTTCCCTCCCAGTAAATCCCAGTTCCCTCCCAGTTCCCTCCCACTACATCCCAGTTCCCTCCCAGTACATACCAGTTCCCTCCCAGTACATCCCAGTACATCCTGGTACATCCCAGTTCCCACCCAGTACATCCTACTACATACCAGTTCACTCCCAGTACATCCCAGTTCCCTCCCAGTACATCCCAGTTCCCTCCCTGTTCCTTCCCAGTACATAACAGTTACCTCCCAGTACATCCCAGTAGATCCTGGTACATCCCAAATCCCTGCCAGTTCCACCCGGTACAACCCAGTACAAGCCTGTACATCCTAGTTCCTCCACGGTACATCCCAGGGCATCCCCGCACATTGTAGTGCCTCCCAGTACATCCCAGTTCCCTCCCAGTACTGGGAGGGAACTGGGATGTACTGGGAGGGAACCTGGACGTACTGGGAGGGACCTGGGATGTACTGGGATGTAATGGGACGGAACTGGGATGTATTGGGAGGCACTGGGAAAGAAGTGGTAGTGAACCGGGAGGGAATTGGGATGTACGGGGATGAACTGGTAGGAAACTGGGATGTACTGGAATGGAACGGGGATGTATTGGGATGTACAGGAACGGAACTGGAATGTACGGCGATGTATTGGCATGTACTGAGAGGTAACTGGGATTTACTGGGATGTACTGGGAGGAAACTGGGATATACTGGGAGGAAACTGGGAGGGAAGTGGGTGTCAACTGGGACATTCCAGTTTCCTCCCAGTGCATCCCAGTTCCCTACCAGTGCATCCCAGTCCGTCCCAGTTCCCTCCCAGTCCGTCCCAGATCCCTCCCAGTTCCCTCCCAGTACATCCTACTACATACCAGTTCCCTCCCAGTTCACTCCCAGTACACAACAGTTACCTCCCAGTACGTCCCAGTACATCCCAGTACGTCCCAGTACATCCCAGTTCCGTCCCTGTTTCCGAAAAGTGCGTCCGAGTTCCCTCCCAGTACGTCCCAGTTCCCTCTTATTCCATTCCAGTTCCCTCCAGGATATCCCAGTACATCCCAGTTCCCTCCAGTACATCTCAGTTCTCTCCCATTTCCCTCCAAGTACATCCCAGTTCCCTCCCAGTTCACTCCCAGTACATAACAGATACCTCCCAGTACATCCCAGTACATCCCAGTAGATCCTGGTACATCCCAAATCCCTGCTAGTTCCACCCGGTACAACCCAGTACAAGCCTGTACATCCTAGTTCCTCCACAGTACATCCCAGGGCATCCCCGCACATTGTAGTGCCTCCCAGTACATCCCAGCTCCCTCCCAGTACTGGGAGGGACCTGGGATGTACTGGGAGGGAACTGGGATGTACTGGGATGTAATGGGATGGAACTGGGATGTATTGGGAGGCACTGGGAAAGAAGTGGTAGTGAACCGGGAGGGAATTGGGATGTACGGGGATGAACTGGTAGGAAACTGGGATGTACTGGAATGGAACGGGGATGTATTGGGAT
Source organism: Phalacrocorax aristotelis (assembly GCF_949628215.1). NCBI lineage: Eukaryota > Metazoa > Chordata > Aves > Suliformes > Phalacrocoracidae > Phalacrocorax > Phalacrocorax aristotelis. Next base: position 780,415 of record NW_027441157.1, on the reverse strand, counting down.
GTACAGGAACGGAACTGGAATGTACGGCGATGTATTGGGATGTACTGGGACCGAGCTGGGATTTACTGGGATGTACTGGGAGGAAACTGGGATATACTGGGAGGAAACTGGGATATACTGGGAGGCATTGGGAGGGAAGTGGGTGTCAACTGGGACATTCCAGTTTCCTCCCAGTACATCCCAGTTCCCTACCAGTGCAGCCCAGTACATCCCAGTTCCCTCCCAGTCCGTCCCAATCCCCTCCCAGTACATCCCAGTTCCCTGCCAGTATGTCCCAGTACATCCCAGTTCCCTCCCAGTACATACCAGTTCCCTCCCAGTACATCCCAGTTCCCTCCCAGTTCCCTCCCACTACATCCCAGTACATCCCAGTTCCCTCCCAGTACATACCAGTTCCCTCCCAGTACATCCCAGTTCCCTCCCGGTACATCCTGGTACATCCCAGTTCCCACCCAGTACATCCTACTACATACCAGTTCCCTCCCAGTTCACTCCCAGTACATCCCAGTACTTCACAGTTCCCTCCCAGTACATCCCAGTACGTCCCAGTTCCCCTCAGTACATAACACTTCCCTCCCAGTACATACCAGTACATCCCAGTGTCCTCACAGTAAGTCCCAGTTCCCTCCCAGTACATCCCAGTTCCCTACCAGTACATCCCAGTTACCTCCCTGTTCCTTCCCAGTACATAACAGTTACCTCCCAGTACATCCCAGTAGATCCTGGTACATCCCAAATCCCTGCCAGTTCCACCCGGTACAACCCAGTACAAGCCTGTACATCCTAGTTCCTCCACAGTACATCCCAGGGCATCCCCGCACATTGTAGTGCCTCCCAGTACATCCCAGTTCCCTCCCAGTACTGGGAGGGACCTGGGATGTACTGGGAGGGACCTGGGATGTACTGGGAGGGAACTGGGATGTAATGGGACGGAACTGTGATGTAATGGGACGGAACTGGGAAAGAAGTGGTAGTGAACCGGGAGGGAATTGGGATGTACGGGGATGAACTGGTAGGGAACTGGGATGTACTGGCATGGAACGGGGATGTATTGGGATGTACAGGAACAGAACTGGAATGTACAGCGATGTATTGGCATGTACTGGCAGCGAGCTGGGATTTACTGGGATGTACTGGGAGGAAACTGGGACGTACTGGGAGGGAACTGGGATGTACTGGGATGTAATGGGACGGAACTGGGATGTATTGGGAGGCACTGGGAAAGAAGTGGTAGTGAACCGGGAGGGAATTGGGATGTACGGGGATGAACTGGTAGGAAACTGGGATGTACTGGCATGGAACGGGGATGTATTGGGATGTACAGGAACGGAACTGGAATGTACTGCGATGTACTGCGAGCAAACTGGGATTTACTGGGATGTACTGGGAGGAAACTGGGATATACTGGGAGGAAACTGGGATATACTGGGAGGCACTGGGAGGGAAGTGGGTGTCAACTGGGACATTCCAGTTTCCTACCAGTACATCCCAGTTCCCTACCAGTGCAGCCCAGTACATCCCAGTTCCCTCCCAGTCCGTCCCAATCCCCTCCCAGTACATCCCAGTTCCCTGCCAGTATGTCCCAGTACATCCCAGTTCCCTCCCAGTACATACCAGTTCCCTCCCAGTACATACCAGTTCCCTCCCGGTACATCCTGGTACATCCCAGTTCCCACCCAGTACATCCTACTACATACCAGTTCCCTCCCAGTTCACTCCCAGTACATCCCAGTACTTCACAGTTCCCTCCCAGTACATCCCAGTACGTCCCAGTTCCCCTCAGTACATAACACTTCCCTCCCAGTACATAACAGTACATCCCAGTGTCCTCACAGTACGTCCCAGTTCCCTCCCAGTACATCCCAGTTTCCTCCCAGTACATCCCAGTTCCCTCCCTGTTCCTTCCCAGTACATAACAGTTACCTCCCAGTACATCCCAGTACATCCCAGTAGATCCTGGTACATCCCAAATCCCTGCCAGTTCCACCCGGTACAACCCAGTACAAGCCTGTACATCCTAGTTCCTCCACAGTACATCCCAGGGCATCCCAGCACATTGTAGTGCCTCCCAGTACATCCCAGATCCCTCCCAGTACATCCCAGATCCCTCCCAGTCTGTCCCAGTACGTCCCAGTACATCCCAGTTCCCTCACAGTACATCCCAGTTCCCTCACAGTTCACACACAGTTCACTCCCAGTTCCATTCCAGTACATCCCAGTACATGCCACTTTCCTCCAAGTAAATCCCAGTACCCTCCCACTACATTCAAGTTCCCTCCCACTTCCCTCTAAGTACATCCCAGTACTTCACAGTTCACTCCCAGTACATCCCAGTTCCCCCTCGGTACATAACAATTCCCTCCCAGTACACCCCAGTACATCCCAGTTCACTCCCAGTATGTCCCACTACATCCCAGTTCCCTCCCAGTCCATCCCAGTTCCCTCCCAGTAAATCCCAATTCCCAACACTTTCCACCCAGTACATCCCAGTTCCCTCCCAGTACATCCCAGTTCCCTCTAAGTACATCCCAGTACTTCACAGTTCCCTCCCAGTTCACTCCCAGTACACAACAGTTACCTCCCAGTACATCCCAGTACATCCTAGTAGATACTAGGACATTTCAAATCCCTGCCAGTTCCACCCGGTACAACCGAGTACAAGCCTGTACATCCTAGTTCCTCCACAGTACATCCCTGTGCATCCCCGCACATTGTAGTGCCTTCCAGTACATCCCAGGTCCCTCCCAGTTCACTCCCAGTACAAAACAGTTACCTCCCAGTACATCCCAGTACATCCCAGTAGATCCTGGTACATCCCAAATCCCTGCCAGTTCCACCCGGTACAACCCAGTACAAGCCTGTACATCCTAGTTCCTCCACAGTACATCCCAGGACATCCCCGCACATTGTAGTGCCTCCCAGTACATCCCAGCTCCCTCCCAGTACTGGGAGGGAACTGGGACGTACTGGGAGGGAACTGGGACGTACTGGGAGGGAACTGGGATGTACTGGGATGTAATGGGACGGAACTGGGATGTATTGGGAGGCACTGGGAAAGAAGTGGTAGTGAACCGGGAGGGAATTGGGATGTACGGGGATGAACTGGTAGGAAACTGGGATGTACTGGCATGGAACGGGGATGTATTGGGATGTACAGGCACGGAACTGGAATGTACTGCGATGTATTGGCATGTACTGGCAGCGAGCTGGGATTTACTGGGATGTACTGGGAGGAAACTGGGATATACTGGGAGGAAACTGGGATATACTGGGAGGCATTGGGAGGGAAGTGGGTGTCAACTGGGACATTCCAGTTTCCTCCCAGGACATCCCAGTTCCCTGCCAGTATGTCCCAGTACATCCCAGTTCCCTCCCAGTACATACCAGTTCCCTCCCAGTACATCCCAGTTCCCTCCCAGTTCCCTCCCACTACATCCCAGTACATCCCAGTTCCCTCCCACTACATCCCAGTTCCCTCCCAGTACATACCAGTTCCCTCCCGGTACATCCCAGTTCCCACCCAGTACATCCTACTACATACCAGTTCCCTCCCAGTTCACTCCCAGTACATCCCAGTACTTCACAGTTCCCTCCCAGTACATCCCAGTACGTCCCAGTTCCCCTCAGTACATAACACTTCCCTCCCAGTACATACCAGTACATCCCAGTGTCCTCACAGTAAGTCCCAGTTCCCTCCCAGTACATCCCAGTTCCCTACCAGTACATCCCAGTTACCTCCCTGTTCCTTCCCAGTACATAACAGTTACCTCCCAGTACATCCCAGTAGATCCTGGTACATCCCAAATCCCTGCCAGTTCCACCCGGTACAACCCAGTACAAGCCTGTACATCCTAGTTCCTCCACAGTACATCCCAGGGCATCCCCGCACATTGTAGTGCCTCCCAGTACATCCCAGTTCCCTCCCAGTACTGGGAGGGACCTGGGATGTACTGGGAGGGACCTGGGATGTACTGGGAGGGAACTGGGATGTAATGGGACGGAACTGTGATGTAATGGGACGGAACTGGGAAAGAAGTGGTAGTGAACCGGGAGGGAATTGGGATGTACGGGGATGAACTGGTAGGGAACTGGGATGTACTGGCATGGAACGGGGATGTATTGGGATGTACAGGAACAGAACTGGAATGTACAGCGATGTATTGGCATGTACTGGCAGCGAGCTGGGATTTACTGGGATGTACTGGGAGGAAACTGGGACGTACTGGGAGGGAACTGGGATGTACTGGGATGTAATGGGACGGAACTGGGATGTATTGGGAGGCACTGGGAAAGAAGTGGTAGTGAACCGGGAGGGAATTGGGATGTACGGGGATGAACTGGTAGGAAACTGGGATGTACTGGCATGGAACGGGGATGTATTGGGATGTACAGGAACGGAACTGGAATGTACTGCGATGTACTGCGAGCAAACTGGGATTTACTGGGATGTACTGGGAGGAAACTGGGATATACTGGGAGGAAACTGGGATATACTGGGAGGCACTGGGAGGGAAGTGGGTGTCAACTGGGACATTCCAGTTTCCTCCCAGTACATCCCAGTTCCCTACCAGTGCAGCCCAGTACATCCCAGTTCCCTCCCAGTCCGTCCCAATCCCCTCCCAGTACATCCCAGTTCCCTGCCAGTATGTCCCAGTACATCCCAGTTCCCTCCCAGTACATCCCAGTTCCCTCCCAGTACATACCAGTTCCCTCCCGGTACATCCTGGTACATCCCAGTTCCCACCCAGTACATCCTACTACATACCAGTTCCCTCCCAGTTCACTCCCAGTACATCCCAGTACTTCACAGTTCCCTCCCAGTACATCCCAGTACGTCCCAGTTCCCCTCAGTACATAACACTTCCCTCCCAGTACATAACAGTACATCCCAGTGTCCTCACAGTACGTCCCAGTTCCCTCCCAGTACATCCCAGTTTCCTCCCAGTACATCCCAGTTCCCTCCCTGTTCCTTCCCAGTACATAACAGTTACCTCCCAGTACATCCCAGTACATCCCAGTAGATCCTGGTACATCCCAAATCCCTGCCAGTTCCACCCGGTACAACCCAGTACATCCTAGTTCCTCCACAGTACATCCCAGGGCATCCCCGCACATTGTAGTGCCTCCCAGTACATCCCAGATCCCTCCCAGTACATCCCAGATCCCTCCCAGTCTGTCCCAGTACGTCCCAGTACATCCCAGTTCCCTCACAGTACATCCCAGTTCACACACAGTTCACACACAGTTCACTCCCAGTTCCATTCCAGTACATCCCAGTACATGCCACTTTCCTCCAAGTAAATCCCAGTACCCTCCCACTACATTCAAGTTCCCTCCCACTTCCCTCTAAGTACATCCCAGTACTTCACAGTTCACTCCCAGTACATCCCAGTTCCCCCTCGGTACATAACAATTCCCTCCCAGTACACCCCAGTACATCCCAGTTCACTCCCAGTATGTCCCACTACATCCCAGTTCCCTCCCAGTCCATCCCAGTTCCCTCCCAGTAAATCCCAATTCCCAACACTTTCCACCCAGTACATCCCAGTTCCCTCCCAGTACATCCCAGTTCCCTCTAAGTACATCCCAGTACTTCACAGTTCCCTCCCAGTTCACTCCCAGTACACAACAGTTACCTCCCAGTACATCCCAGTACATCCTAGTAGATACTAGGACATTTCAAATCCCTGCCAGTTCCACCCGGTACAACCGAGTACAAGCCTGTACATCCTAGTTCCTCCACAGTACATCCCTGTGCATCCCCGCACATTGTAGTGCCTTCCAGTACATCCCAGGTCCCTCCCAGTTCACTCCCAGTACAAAACAGTTACCTCCCAGTACATCCCAGTACATCCCAGTAGATCCTGGTACATCCCAAATCCCTGCCAGTTCCACCCGGTACAACCCAGTACAAGCCTGTACATCCTAGTTCCTCCACAGTACATCCCAGGACATCCCCGCACATTGTAGTGCCTCCCAGTACATCCCAGCTCCCTCCCAGTACTGGGAGGGAACTGGGACGTACTGGGAGGGAACTGGGACGTACTGGGAGGGAACTGGGATGTACTGGGATGTAATGGGACGGAACTGGGATGTATTGGGAGGCACTGGGAAAGAAGTGGTAGTGAACCGGGAGGGAATTGGGATGTACGGGGATGAACTGGTAGGAAACTGGGATGTACTGGCATGGAACGGGGATGTATTGGGATGTACAGGAACAGAACTGGAATGTACAGCGATGTATTGGCATGTACTGGCAGCGAGCTGGGATTTACTGGGATGTACTGGGAGGAAACTGGGATATACTGGGAGGAAACTGGGATATACTGGGAGGCATTGGGAGGGAAGTGGGTGTCAACTGGGACATTCCAGTTTCCTCCCAGTACATCCCAGTTCCCTACCAGTGCAGCCCAGTACATCCCAGTTCCCTCCCAGTCCGTCCCAATCCCCTCCCAGTACATCCCAGTTCCCTGCCAGTATGTCCCAGTACATCCCAGTTCCCTCCCAGTACATACCAGTTCCCTCCCAGTACATCCCAGTTCCCTCCCAGTTCCCTCCCACTACATCCCAGTACATCCCAGTTCCCTCCCAGTACATACCAGTTACCTCCCAGTACATCCCAGTTCCCTCCCGGTACATCCCAGTTCCCACCCAGTACATCCTACTACATACCAGTTCCCTCCCAGTTCACTCCCAGTACATCCCAGTACTTCACAGTTCCCTCCCAGTACATCCCAGTACGTCCCAGTTCCCCTCAGTACATAACACTTCCCTCCCAGTACATACCAGTACATCCCAGTGTCCTCACAGTAAGTCCCAGTTCCCTCCCAGTACATCCCAGTTCCCTACCAGTACATCCCAGTTACCTCCCTGTTCACTCCCAGTACATAACAGTTACCTCCCAGTACATCCCAGTAGATCCTGGTACATCCCAAATCCCTGCCAGTTCCACCCGGTACAACCCAGTACAAGCCTGTACATCCTAGTTCCTCCACAGTACATCCCAGGGCATCCCCGCACATTGTAGTGCCTCCCAGTACATCCCAGTTCCCTCCCAGTACTGGGAGGGACTTGGGATGTACTGGGAGGGACCTGGGATTAACTGGGAGGGAACTGGGACGTACTGGGAGGGAACTGGGACGTACTGGGAGGGAACTGGGATGTACTGGGATGTAATGGGACGGAACTGGGATGTATTGGGAGGCACTGGGAAAGAAGTGGTAGTGAACCGGGAGGGAATTGGGATGTACGGGGATGAACTGGTAGGAAACTGGGATGTACTGGCATGGAACGGGGATGTATTGGGATGTACAGGAACAGAACTGGAATGTACAGCGATGTATTGGCATGTACTGGCAGCGAGCTGGGATTTACTGGGATGTACTGGGAGGAAACTGGGATATACTGGGAGGAAACTGGGATATACTGGGAGGCATTGGGAGGGAAGTGGGTGTCAACTGGGACATTCCAGTTTCCTCCCAGTACATCCCAGTTCCCTACCAGTGCAGCCCAGTACATCCCAGTTCCCTCCCAGTCCGTCCCAATCCCCTCCCAGTACATCCCAGTTCCCTGCCAGTATGTCCCAGTACATCCCAGTTCCCTCCCAGTACATACCAGTTCCCTCCCAGTACATCCCAGTTCCCTCCCAGTTCCCTCCCACTACATCCCAGTACATCCCAGTTCCCTCCCAGTACATACCAGTTCCCTCCCAGTACATCCCAGTTCCCTCCCGGTACATCCTGGTACATCCCAGTTCCCACCCAGTACATCCTACTACATACCAGTTCCCTCCCAGTTCACTCCCAGTACATCCCAGTACTTCACAGTTCCCTCCCAGTACATCCCAGTACGTCCCAGTTCCCCTCAGTACATAACACTTCCCTCCCAGTACATACCAGTACATCCCAGTGTCCTCACAGTAAGTCCCAGTTCCCTCCCAGTACATCCCAGTTCCCTACCAGTACATCCCAGTTCCCTCCCTGTTCCTTCCCAGTACATAACAGTTACCTCCCAGTACATCCCAGTAGATCCTGGTACATCCCAAATCCCTGCCAGTTCCACCCGGTACAACCCAGTACAAGCCTGTACATCCTAGTTCCTCCACAGTACATCCCAGGGCATCCCCGCACATTGTAGTGCCTCCCAGTACATCCCAGTTCCCTCCCAGTACTGGGAGGGACCTGGGATGTACTGGGAGGGACCTGGGATGTACTGGGAGGGAACTGGGATGTAATGGGACGGAACTGGGATGTAATGGGACGGAACTGGGAAAGAAGTGGTAGTGAACCGGGAGGGAATTGGGATGTACGGGGATGAACTGGTAGGGAACTGGGATGTACTGGCATGGAACGGGGATGTATTGGGATGTACAGGAACAGAACTGGAATGTACAGCGATGTATTGGCATGTACTGGCAGCGAGCTGGGATTTACTGGGATGTACTGGGAGGAAACTGGGACGTACTGGGAGGGAACTGGGATGTACTGGGATGTAATGGGACGGAACTGGGATGTATTGGGAGGCACTGGGAAAGAAGTGGTAGTGAACCGGGAGGGAATTGGGATGTACGGGGATGAACTGGTAGGAAACTGGGATGTACTGGCATGGAACGGGGATGTATTGGGATGTACAGGAACGGAACTGGAATGTACTGCGATGTACTGCGAGCAAACTGGGATTTACTGGGATGTACTGGGAGGAAACTGGGATATACTGGGAGGAAACTGGGATATACTGGGAGGCACTGGGAGGGAAGTGGGTGTCAACTGGGACATTCCAGTTTCCTCCCAGTACATCCCAGTTCCCTACCAGTGCAGCCCAGTACATCCCAGTTCCCTCCCAGTCCGTCCCAATCCCCTCCCAGTACATCCCAGTTCCCTGCCAGTATGTCCCAGTACATCCCAGTTCCCTCCCAGTACATACCAGTTCCCTCCCAGTACATACCAGTTCCCTCCCGGTACATCCTGGTACATCCCAGTTCCCACCCAGTACATCCTACTACATACCAGTTCCCTCCCAGTTCACTCCCAGTACATCCCAGTACTTCACAGTTCCCTCCCAGTACATCCCAGTACGTCCCAGTTCCCCTCAGTACATAACACTTCCCTCCCAGTACATAACAGTACATCCCAGTGTCCTCACAGTACGTCCCAGTTCCCTCCCAGTACATCCCAGTTTCCTCCCAGTACATCCCAGTTCCCTCCCTGTTCCTTCCCAGTACATAACAGTTACCTCCCAGTACATCCCAGTACATCCCAGTAGATCCTGGTACATCCCAAATCCCTGCCAGTTCCACCCGGTACAACCCAGTACAAGCCTGTACATCCTAGTTCCTCCACAGTACATCCCAGGGCATCCCCGCACATTGTAGTGCCTCCCAGTACATCCCAGATCCCTCCCAGTACATCCCAGATCCCTCCCAGTCTGTCCCAGTACGTCCCAGTACATCCCAGTTCCCTCACAGTACATCCCAGTTCCCTCACAGTTCACACACAGTTCACTCCCAGTTCCATTCCAGTACATCCCAGTACATGCCACTTTCCTCCAAGTAAATCCCAGTACCCTCCCACTACATTCAAGTTCCCTCCCACTTCCCTCTAAGTACATCCCAGTACTTCACAGTTCACTCCCAGTACATCCCAGTTCCCCCTCGGTACATAACAATTCCCTCCCAGTACACCCCAGTACATCCCAGTTCACTCCCACTATGTCCCACTACATCCCAGTTCCCTCCCAGTCCATCCCAGTTCCCTCCCAGTAAATCCCAATTCCCAACACTTTCCACCCAGTACATCCCAGTTCCCTCCCAGTACATCCCAGTTCCCTCTAAGTACATCCCAGTACTTCACAGTTCCCTCCCAGTTCACTCCCAGTACACAACAGTTACCTCCCAGTACATCCCAGTACATCCTAGTAGATACTAGGACATTTCAAATCCCTGCCAGTTCCACCCGGTACAACCGAGTACAAGCCTGTACATCCTAGTTCCTCCACAGTACATCCCTGTGCATCCCCGCACATTGTAGTGCCTTCCAGTACATCCCAGGTCCCTCCCAGTTCACTCCCAGTACAAAACAGTTACCTCCCAGTACATCCCAGTACATCCCAGTAGATCCTGGTACATCCCAAATCCCTGCCAGTTCCACCCGGTACAACCCAGTACAAGCCTGTACATCCTAGTTCCTCCACAGTACATCCCAGGACATCCCCGCACATTGTAGTGCCTCCCAGTACATCCCAGCTCCCTCCCAGTACTGGGAGGGAACTGGGACGTACTGGGAGGGAACTGGGACGTACTGGGAGGGAACTGGGATGTACTGGGATGTAATGGGACGGAACTGGGATGTATTGGGAGGCACTGGGAAAGAAGTGGTAGTGAACCGGGAGGGAATTGGGATGTACGGGGATGAACTGGTAGGAAACTGGGATGTACTGGCATGGAACGGGGATGTATTGGGATGTACAGGAACAGAACTGGAATGTACAGCGATGTATTGGCATGTACTGGCAGCGAGCTGGGATTTACTGGGATGTACTGGGAGGAAACTGGGATATACTGGGAGGAAACTGGGATATACTGGGAGGCATTGGGAGGGAAGTGGGTGTCAACTGGGACATTCCAGTTTCCTCCCAGTACATCCCAGTTCCCTACCAGTGCAGCCCAGTACATCCCAGTTCCCTCCCAGTCCGTCCCAATCCCCTCCCAGTACATCCCAGTTCCCTGCCAGTATGTCCCAGTACATCCCAGTTCCCTCCCAGTACATACCAGTTCCCTCCCAGTTCCCTCCCACTACATCCCAGTACATCCCAGTTCCCTCCCAGTACATACCAGTTACCTCCCAGTACATCCCAGTTCCCTCCCGGTACATCCCAGTTCCCACCCAGTACATCCTACTACATACCAGTTCCCTCCCAGTTCACTCCCAGTACATCCCAGTACTTCACAGTTCCATCCCAGTACATCCCAGTACATCCCAGTACGCACCAGTACATAACACTTCCCTCCCAGTACATAACAGTACATCCCAGTGTCCTCACAGTAAGTCCCAGTTCCCTCCCAGTACATCCCAGTTCCCTACCAGTACATCCCAGTTACCTCCCTGTTCCTTCCCAGTACATAACAGTTACCTCCCAGTACATCCCAGTAGATCCTGGTACATCCCAAATCCCTGCCAGTTCCACCCGGTACAACCCAGTACAAGCCTGTACATCCTAGTTCCTCCACAGTACATCCCAGGGCATCCCCGCACATTGTAGTGCCTCCCAGTACATCCCAGTTCCCTCCCAGTACTGGGAGGGACTTGGGATGTACTGGGAGGGACCTGGGATTAACTGGGAGGGAACTGGGACGTACTGGGAGGGAACTGGGACGTACTGGGAGGGAACTGGGATGTACTGGGATGTAATGGGACGGAACTGGGATGTATTGGGAGGCACTGGGAAAGAAGTGGTAGTGAACCGGGAGGGAATTGGGATGTACGGGGATGAACTGGTAGGGAACTGGGATGTACTGGCATGGAACGGGGATGTATTGGGATGTACAGGAACGGAACTGGAATGTACTGGGATGTACTGGGAGCGAACTGGGATTTTCTGGGATGTACTGGGAGGAAACTGGGATATACTGGGAGGAAACTGGGAGGGAAGTGGGTGTCAACTGGGACATTCCAGTTCCCTACCAGTGCATCCCAGTTCCCTACCAGTGCATCCCAGTCCGTCCCAGTTCCCTCCCAGTCCGTCCCAGATCCCTCCCAGTTCCCTCCCAGTACATCCTACTACATACCAGTTCCCTCCCAGTTCACTCCCAGTACACAACAGTTACCTCCCAGTACGTCCCAGTACATCCCAGTACGTCCCAGTACATCCCAGTTCCGTCCCTGTTTCCGAAAAGTGCGTCCCAGTTCCCTCCCAGTACATCCCAGTTCACACACAGTTCACACACAGTTCACTCCCAGTTCCATTCCAGTACATCCCAGTACATGCCAGTTGCCTCCCAGTTTCCTCTAAGTACATCCCAGTACTTCAAAGTTCCATCCCAGTACATCCCAGTTCCCTCCCACTCCGTCCCAGTACATCCCAGCTCCCTCCCAGTACATCCTACTACATACCAGTTCCCTCCCAGTTCACTCCCAGTACACAACAGTTACCTCCCAGTACGTCCCAGTTCCCTCCCAGTACGTCCCAGTACATCCCAGTTCCGTCCCAGTTCCCTAGCAGTGCGTCCTAGTTCCCTCCCAGTACGTCCCAGTTCCCTCTTAGTCCATTCCAGTTCCCTCCAGTATATCCCAGTACATCCCAGTTCCCTCCAGTACATCTCAGTTCCCTCACAGTTCACACACAGTTCACTCCCAGTTCCATTCCAGTACATCCCAGTACATGCCAGTTCCCTCCCAGTACATCCCAGTTCCCTCACAGTTCACACACAGTTCACTCCCAGTTCCATTCCAGTACATCCCAGTACATGCCAGTTCCCTCCCAGTACATCACACTACATCCCAGTTCCCTCCCAGTTCCTGCTAAGTACACCCCAGTACTTCACAGTTCCCTCCCAGCACATCCCAGTACGTCCCAGTTCCGCTCAGTACATAACACTTCCCTCCCAGTACATACCAGTACATCCCAGTGTCCTCACAGTACGTCCCAGTTCCCTCCCAGTACATCCCAGTTCCCTCCCAGTCCGTCCCAATCCCCTCCCAGTACATCCCAGTTCCCTCCCAGTATGTCCCAGTACATCCCAGTTCCCTCCCAGTAAATCCCAGTTCCCTCCCAGTTCCCTCCCACTACATCCCAGTTCCCTCCCAGTACATACCAGTTCCCTCCCAGTACATCCCAGTACATCCTGGTACATCCCAGTTCCCACCCAGTACATCCTACTACATACCAGTTCACTCCCAGTACATCCCAGTTCCCTCCCAGTACATCCCAGTTCCCTCCCTGTTCCTTCCCAGTACATAACAGTTACCTCCCAGTACATCCCAGTAGATCCTGGTACATCCCAAATCCCTGCCAGTTCCACCCGGTACAACCCAGTACAAGCCTGTACATCCTAGTTCCTCCACGGTACATCCCAGGGCATCCCCGCACATTGTAGTGCCTCCCAGTACATCCCAGTTCCCTCCCAGTACTGGGAGGGAACTGGGATGTACTGGGAGGGAACCTGGACGTACTGGGAGGGACCTGGGATGTACTGGGATGTAATGGGACGGAACTGGGATGTATTGGGAGGCACTGGGAAAGAAGTGGTAGTGAACCGGGAGGGAATTGGGATGTACGGGGATGAACTGGTAGGAAACTGGGATGTACTGGAATGGAACGGGGATGTATTGGGATGTACAGGAACGGAACTGGAATGTACGGCGATGTATTGGCATGTACTGAGAGGTAACTGGGATTTACTGGGATGTACTGGGAGGAAACTGGGATATACTGGGAGGAAACTGGGAGGGAAGTGGGTGTCAACTGGGACATTCCAGTTTCCTCCCAGTGCATCCCAGTTCCCTACCAGTGCATCCCAGTCCGTCCCAGTTCCCTCCCAGTCCGTCCCAGATCCCTCCCAGTTCCCTCCCAGTACATCCTACTACATACCAGTTCCCTCCCAGTTCACTCCCAGTACACAACAGTTACCTCCCAGTACGTCCCAGTACATCCCAGTACGTCCCAGTACATCCCAGTTCCGTCCCTGTTTCCGAAAAGTGCGTCCGAGTTCCCTCCCAGTACGTCCCAGTTCCCTCTTATTCCATTCCAGTTCCCTCCAGGATATCCCAGTACATCCCAGTTCCCTCCAGTACATCTCAGTTCTCTCCCATTTCCCTCCAAGTACATCCCAGTTCCCTCCCAGTTCACTCCCAGTACATAACAGATACCTCCCAGTACATCCCAGTACATCCCAGTAGATCCTGGTACATCCCAAATCCCTGCTAGTTCCACCCGGTACAACCCAGTACAAGCCTGTACATCCTAGTTCCTCCACAGTACATCCCAGGGCATCCCCGCACATTGTAGTGCCTCCCAGTACATCCCAGCTCCCTCCCAGTACTGGGAGGGACCTGGGATGTACTGGGAGGGAACTGGGATGTACTGGGATGTAATGGGATGGAACTGGGATGTATTGGGAGGCACTGGGAAAGAAGTGGTAGTGAACCGGGAGGGAATTGGGATGTACGGGGATGAACTGGTAGGAAACTGGGATGTACTGGAATGGAACGGGGATGTATTGGGATGTACAGGAACGGAACTGGAATGTACGGCGATGTATTGGGATGTACTGGGACCGAGCTGGGATTTACTGGGATGTACTGGGAGGAAACTGGGATATACTGGGAGGAAACTGGGATATACTGGGAGGCATTGGGAGGGAAGTGGGTGTCAACTGGGACATTCCAGTTTCCTCCCAGTACATCCCAGTTCCCTACCAGTGCAGCCCAGTACATCCCAGTTCCCTCCCAGTCCGTCCCAATCCCCTCCCAGTACATCCCAGTTCCCTGCCAGTATGTCCCAGTACATCCCAGTTCCCTCCCAGTACATACCAGTTCCCTCCCAGTACATCCCAGTTCCCTCCCAGTTCCCTCCCACTACATCCCAGTACATCCCAGTTCCCTCCCAGTACATACCAGTTCCCTCCCAGTACATCCCAGTTCCCTCCCGGTACATCCTGGTACATCCCAGTTCCCACCCAGTACATCCTACTACATACCAGTTCCCTCCCAGTTCACTCCCAGTACATCCCAGTACTTCACAGTTCCCTCCCAGTACATCCCAGTACGTCCCAGTTCCCCTCAGTACATAACACTTCCCTCCCAGTACATACCAGTACATCCCAGTGTCCTCACAGTAAGTCCCAGTTCCCTCCCAGTACATCCCAGTTCCCTACCAGTACATCCCAGTTACCTCCCTGTTCCTTCCCAGTACATAACAGTTACCTCCCAGTACATCCCAGTAGATCCTGGTACATCCCAAATCCCTGCCAGTTCCACCCGGTACAACCCAGTACAAGCCTGTACATCCTAGTTCCTCCACAGTACATCCCAGGGCATCCCCGCACATTGTAGTGCCTCCCAGTACATCCCAGTTCCCTCCCAGTACTGGGAGGGACCTGGGATGTACTGGGAGGGACCTGGGATGTACTGGGAGGGAACTGGGATGTAATGGGACGGAACTGTGATGTAATGGGACGGAACTGGGAAAGAAGTGGTAGTGAACCGGGAGGGAATTGGGATGTACGGGGATGAACTGGTAGGGAACTGGGATGTACTGGCATGGAACGGGGATGTATTGGGATGTACAGGAACAGAACTGGAATGTACAGCGATGTATTGGCATGTACTGGCAGCGAGCTGGGATTTACTGGGATGTACTGGGAGGAAACTGGGACGTACTGGGAGGGAACTGGGATGTACTGGGATGTAATGGGACGGAACTGGGATGTATTGGGAGGCACTGGGAAAGAAGTGGTAGTGAACCGGGAGGGAATTGGGATGTACGGGGATGAACTGGTAGGAAACTGGGATGTACTGGCATGGAACGGGGATGTATTGGGATGTACAGGAACGGAACTGGAATGTACTGCGATGTACTGCGAGCAAACTGGGATTTACTGGGATGTACTGGGAGGAAACTGGGATATACTGGGAGGAAACTGGGATATACTGGGAGGCACTGGGAGGGAAGTGGGTGTCAACTGGGACATTCCAGTTTCCTACCAGTACATCCCAGTTCCCTACCAGTGCAGCCCAGTACATCCCAGTTCCCTCCCAGTCCGTCCCAATCCCCTCCCAGTACATCCCAGTTCCCTGCCAGTATGTCCCAGTACATCCCAGTTCCCTCCCAGTACATACCAGTTCCCTCCCAGTACATACCAGTTCCCTCCCGGTACATCCTGGTACATCCCAGTTCCCACCCAGTACATCCTACTACATACCAGTTCCCTCCCAGTTCACTCCCAGTACATCCCAGTACTTCACAGTTCCCTCCCAGTACATCCCAGTACGTCCCAGTTCCCCTCAGTACATAACACTTCCCTCCCAGTACATAACAGTACATCCCAGTGTCCTCACAGTACGTCCCAGTTCCCTCCCAGTACATCCCAGTTTCCTCCCAGTACATCCCAGTTCCCTCCCTGTTCCTTCCCAGTACATAACAGTTACCTCCCAGTACATCCCAGTACATCCCAGTAGATCCTGGTACATCCCAAATCCCTGCCAGTTCCACCCGGTACAACCCAGTACAAGCCTGTACATCCTAGTTCCTCCACAGTACATCCCAGGGCATCCCAGCACATTGTAGTGCCTCCCAGTACATCCCAGATCCCTCCCAGTACATCCCAGATCCCTCCCAGTCTGTCCCAGTACGTCCCAGTACATCCCAGTTCCCTCACAGTACATCCCAGTTCCCTCACAGTTCACACACAGTTCACTCCCAGTTCCATTCCAGTACATCCCAGTACATGCCACTTTCCTCCAAGTAAATCCCAGTACCCTCCCACTACATTCAAGTTCCCTCCCACTTCCCTCTAAGTACATCCCAGTACTTCACAGTTCACTCCCAGTACATCCCAGTTCCCCCTCGGTACATAACAATTCCCTCCCAGTACACCCCAGTACATCCCAGTTCACTCCCAGTATGTCCCACTACATCCCAGTTCCCTCCCAGTCCATCCCAGTTCCCTCCCAGTAAATCCCAATTCCCAACACTTTCCACCCAGTACATCCCAGTTCCCTCCCAGTACATCCCAGTTCCCTCTAAGTACATCCCAGTACTTCACAGTTCCCTCCCAGTTCACTCCCAGTACACAACAGTTACCTCCCAGTACATCCCAGTACATCCTAGTAGATACTAGGACATTTCAAATCCCTGCCAGTTCCACCCGGTACAACCGAGTACAAGCCTGTACATCCTAGTTCCTCCACAGTACATCCCTGTGCATCCCCGCACATTGTAGTGCCTTCCAGTACATCCCAGGTCCCTCCCAGTTCACTCCCAGTACAAAACAGTTACCTCCCAGTACATCCCAGTACATCCCAGTAGATCCTGGTACATCCCAAATCCCTGCCAGTTCCACCCGGTACAACCCAGTACAAGCCTGTACATCCTAGTTCCTCCACAGTACATCCCAGGACATCCCCGCACATTGTAGTGCCTCCCAGTACATCCCAGCTCCCTCCCAGTACTGGGAGGGAACTGGGACGTACTGGGAGGGAACTGGGACGTACTGGGAGGGAACTGGGATGTACTGGGATGTAATGGGACGGAACTGGGATGTATTGGGAGGCACTGGGAAAGAAGTGGTAGTGAACCGGGAGGGAATTGGGATGTACGGGGATGAACTGGTAGGAAACTGGGATGTACTGGCATGGAACGGGGATGTATTGGGATGTACAGGCACGGAACTGGAATGTACTGCGATGTATTGGCATGTACTGGCAGCGAGCTGGGATTTACTGGGATGTACTGGGAGGAAACTGGGATATACTGGGAGGAAACTGGGATATACTGGGAGGCATTGGGAGGGAAGTGGGTGTCAACTGGGACATTCCAGTTTCCTCCCAGGACATCCCAGTTCCCTGCCAGTATGTCCCAGTACATCCCAGTTCCCTCCCAGTACATACCAGTTCCCTCCCAGTACATCCCAGTTCCCTCCCAGTTCCCTCCCACTACATCCCAGTACATCCCAGTTCCCTCCCACTACATCCCAGTTCCCTCCCAGTACATACCAGTTCCCTCCCGGTACATCCCAGTTCCCACCCAGTACATCCTACTACATACCAGTTCCCTCCCAGTTCACTCCCAGTACATCCCAGTACTTCACAGTTCCCTCCCAGTACATCCCAGTACGTCCCAGTTCCCCTCAGTACATAACACTTCCCTCCCAGTACATACCAGTACATCCCAGTGTCCTCACAGTAAGTCCCAGTTCCCTCCCAGTACATCCCAGTTCCCTACCAGTACATCCCAGTTACCTCCCTGTTCCTTCCCAGTACATAACAGTTACCTCCCAGTACATCCCAGTAGATCCTGGTACATCCCAAATCCCTGCCAGTTCCACCCGGTACAACCCAGTACAAGCCTGTACATCCTAGTTCCTCCACAGTACATCCCAGGGCATCCCCGCACATTGTAGTGCCTCCCAGTACATCCCAGTTCCCTCCCAGTACTGGGAGGGACCTGGGATGTACTGGGAGGGACCTGGGATGTACTGGGAGGGAACTGGGATGTAATGGGACGGAACTGTGATGTAATGGGACGGAACTGGGAAAGAAGTGGTAGTGAACCGGGAGGGAATTGGGATGTACGGGGATGAACTGGTAGGGAACTGGGATGTACTGGCATGGAACGGGGATGTATTGGGATGTACAGGAACAGAACTGGAATGTACAGCGATGTATTGGCATGTACTGGCAGCGAGCTGGGATTTACTGGGATGTACTGGGAGGAAACTGGGACGTACTGGGAGGGAACTGGGATGTACTGGGATGTAATGGGACGGAACTGGGATGTATTGGGAGGCACTGGGAAAGAAGTGGTAGTGAACCGGGAGGGAATTGGGATGTACGGGGATGAACTGGTAGGAAACTGGGATGTACTGGCATGGAACGGGGATGTATTGGGATGTACAGGAACGGAACTGGAATGTACTGCGATGTACTGCGAGCAAACTGGGATTTACTGGGATGTACTGGGAGGAAACTGGGATATACTGGGAGGAAACTGGGATATACTGGGAGGCACTGGGAGGGAAGTGGGTGTCAACTGGGACATTCCAGTTTCCTCCCAGTACATCCCAGTTCCCTACCAGTGCAGCCCAGTACATCCCAGTTCCCTCCCAGTCCGTCCCAATCCCCTCCCAGTACATCCCAGTTCCCTGCCAGTATGTCCCAGTACATCCCAGTTCCCTCCCAGTACATCCCAGTTCCCTCCCAGTACATACCAGTTCCCTCCCGGTACATCCTGGTACATCCCAGTTCCCACCCAGTACATCCTACTACATACCAGTTCCCTCCCAGTTCACTCCCAGTACATCCCAGTACTTCACAGTTCCCTCCCAGTACATCCCAGTACGTCCCAGTTCCCCTCAGTACATAACACTTCCCTCCCAGTACATAACAGTACATCCCAGTGTCCTCACAGTACGTCCCAGTTCCCTCCCAGTACATCCCAGTTTCCTCCCAGTACATCCCAGTTCCCTCCCTGTTCCTTCCCAGTACATAACAGTTACCTCCCAGTACATCCCAGTACATCCCAGTAGATCCTGGTACATCCCAAATCCCTGCCAGTTCCACCCGGTACAACCCAGTACATCCTAGTTCCTCCACAGTACATCCCAGGGCATCCCCGCACATTGTAGTGCCTCCCAGTACATCCCAGATCCCTCCCAGTACATCCCAGATCCCTCCCAGTCTGTCCCAGTACGTCCCAGTACATCCCAGTTCCCTCACAGTACATCCCAGTTCACACACAGTTCACACACAGTTCACTCCCAGTTCCATTCCAGTACATCCCAGTACATGCCACTTTCCTCCAAGTAAATCCCAGTACCCTCCCACTACATTCAAGTTCCCTCCCACTTCCCTCTAAGTACATCCCAGTACTTCACAGTTCACTCCCAGTACATCCCAGTTCCCCCTCGGTACATAACAATTCCCTCCCAGTACACCCCAGTACATCCCAGTTCACTCCCAGTATGTCCCACTACATCCCAGTTCCCTCCCAGTCCATCCCAGTTCCCTCCCAGTAAATCCCAATTCCCAACACTTTCCACCCAGTACATCCCAGTTCCCTCCCAGTACATCCCAGTTCCCTCTAAGTACATCCCAGTACTTCACAGTTCCCTCCCAGTTCACTCCCAGTACACAACAGTTACCTCCCAGTACATCCCAGTACATCCTAGTAGATACTAGGACATTTCAAATCCCTGCCAGTTCCACCCGGTACAACCGAGTACAAGCCTGTACATCCTAGTTCCTCCACAGTACATCCCTGTGCATCCCCGCACATTGTAGTGCCTTCCAGTACATCCCAGGTCCCTCCCAGTTCACTCCCAGTACAAAACAGTTACCTCCCAGTACATCCCAGTACATCCCAGTAGATCCTGGTACATCCCAAATCCCTGCCAGTTCCACCCGGTACAACCCAGTACAAGCCTGTACATCCTAGTTCCTCCACAGTACATCCCAGGACATCCCCGCACATTGTAGTGCCTCCCAGTACATCCCAGCTCCCTCCCAGTACTGGGAGGGAACTGGGACGTACTGGGAGGGAACTGGGACGTACTGGGAGGGAACTGGGATGTACTGGGATGTAATGGGACGGAACTGGGATGTATTGGGAGGCACTGGGAAAGAAGTGGTAGTGAACCGGGAGGGAATTGGGATGTACGGGGATGAACTGGTAGGAAACTGGGATGTACTGGCATGGAACGGGGATGTATTGGGATGTACAGGAACAGAACTGGAATGTACAGCGATGTATTGGCATGTACTGGCAGCGAGCTGGGATTTACTGGGATGTACTGGGAGGAAACTGGGATATACTGGGAGGAAACTGGGATATACTGGGAGGCATTGGGAGGGAAGTGGGTGTCAACTGGGACATTCCAGTTTCCTCCCAGTACATCCCAGTTCCCTACCAGTGCAGCCCAGTACATCCCAGTTCCCTCCCAGTCCGTCCCAATCCCCTCCCAGTACATCCCAGTTCCCTGCCAGTATGTCCCAGTACATCCCAGTTCCCTCCCAGTACATACCAGTTCCCTCCCAGTACATCCCAGTTCCCTCCCAGTTCCCTCCCACTACATCCCAGTACATCCCAGTTCCCTCCCAGTACATACCAGTTACCTCCCAGTACATCCCAGTTCCCTCCCGGTACATCCCAGTTCCCACCCAGTACATCCTACTACATACCAGTTCCCTCCCAGTTCACTCCCAGTACATCCCAGTACTTCACAGTTCCCTCCCAGTACATCCCAGTACGTCCCAGTTCCCCTCAGTACATAACACTTCCCTCCCAGTACATACCAGTACATCCCAGTGTCCTCACAGTAAGTCCCAGTTCCCTCCCAGTACATCCCAGTTCCCTACCAGTACATCCCAGTTACCTCCCTGTTCACTCCCAGTACATAACAGTTACCTCCCAGTACATCCCAGTAGATCCTGGTACATCCCAAATCCCTGCCAGTTCCACCCGGTACAACCCAGTACAAGCCTGTACATCCTAGTTCCTCCACAGTACATCCCAGGGCATCCCCGCACATTGTAGTGCCTCCCAGTACATCCCAGTTCCCTCCCAGTACTGGGAGGGACTTGGGATGTACTGGGAGGGACCTGGGATTAACTGGGAGGGAACTGGGACGTACTGGGAGGGAACTGGGACGTACTGGGAGGGAACTGGGATGTACTGGGATGTAATGGGACGGAACTGGGATGTATTGGGAGGCACTGGGAAAGAAGTGGTAGTGAACCGGGAGGGAATTGGGATGTACGGGGATGAACTGGTAGGAAACTGGGATGTACTGGCATGGAACGGGGATGTATTGGGATGTACAGGAACAGAACTGGAATGTACAGCGATGTATTGGCATGTACTGGCAGCGAGCTGGGATTTACTGGGATGTACTGGGAGGAAACTGGGATATACTGGGAGGAAACTGGGATATACTGGGAGGCATTGGGAGGGAAGTGGGTGTCAACTGGGACATTCCAGTTTCCTCCCAGTACATCCCAGTTCCCTACCAGTGCAGCCCAGTACATCCCAGTTCCCTCCCAGTCCGTCCCAATCCCCTCCCAGTACATCCCAGTTCCCTGCCAGTATGTCCCAGTACATCCCAGTTCCCTCCCAGTACATACCAGTTCCCTCCCAGTACATCCCAGTTCCCTCCCAGTTCCCTCCCACTACATCCCAGTACATCCCAGTTCCCTCCCAGTACATACCAGTTCCCTCCCAGTACATCCCAGTTCCCTCCCGGTACATCCTGGTACATCCCAGTTCCCACCCAGTACATCCTACTACATACCAGTTCCCTCCCAGTTCACTCCCAGTACATCCCAGTACTTCACAGTTCCCTCCCAGTACATCCCAGTACGTCCCAGTTCCCCTCAGTACATAACACTTCCCTCCCAGTACATACCAGTACATCCCAGTGTCCTCACAGTAAGTCCCAGTTCCCTCCCAGTACATCCCAGTTCCCTACCAGTACATCCCAGTTCCCTCCCTGTTCCTTCCCAGTACATAACAGTTACCTCCCAGTACATCCCAGTAGATCCTGGTACATCCCAAATCCCTGCCAGTTCCACCCGGTACAACCCAGTACAAGCCTGTACATCCTAGTTCCTCCACAGTACATCCCAGGGCATCCCCGCACATTGTAGTGCCTCCCAGTACATCCCAGTTCCCTCCCAGTACTGGGAGGGACCTGGGATGTACTGGGAGGGACCTGGGATGTACTGGGAGGGAACTGGGATGTAATGGGACGGAACTGGGATGTAATGGGACGGAACTGGGAAAGAAGTGGTAGTGAACCGGGAGGGAATTGGGATGTACGGGGATGAACTGGTAGGGAACTGGGATGTACTGGCATGGAACGGGGATGTATTGGGATGTACAGGAACAGAACTGGAATGTACAGCGATGTATTGGCATGTACTGGCAGCGAGCTGGGATTTACTGGGATGTACTGGGAGGAAACTGGGACGTACTGGGAGGGAACTGGGATGTACTGGGATGTAATGGGACGGAACTGGGATGTATTGGGAGGCACTGGGAAAGAAGTGGTAGTGAACCGGGAGGGAATTGGGATGTACGGGGATGAACTGGTAGGAAACTGGGATGTACTGGCATGGAACGGGGATGTATTGGGATGTACAGGAACGGAACTGGAATGTACTGCGATGTACTGCGAGCAAACTGGGATTTACTGGGATGTACTGGGAGGAAACTGGGATATACTGGGAGGAAACTGGGATATACTGGGAGGCACTGGGAGGGAAGTGGGTGTCAACTGGGACATTCCAGTTTCCTCCCAGTACATCCCAGTTCCCTACCAGTGCAGCCCAGTACATCCCAGTTCCCTCCCAGTCCGTCCCAATCCCCTCCCAGTACATCCCAGTTCCCTGCCAGTATGTCCCAGTACATCCCAGTTCCCTCCCAGTACATACCAGTTCCCTCCCAGTACATACCAGTTCCCTCCCGGTACATCCTGGTACATCCCAGTTCCCACCCAGTACATCCTACTACATACCAGTTCCCTCCCAGTTCACTCCCAGTACATCCCAGTACTTCACAGTTCCCTCCCAGTACATCCCAGTACGTCCCAGTTCCCCTCAGTACATAACACTTCCCTCCCAGTACATAACAGTACATCCCAGTGTCCTCACAGTACGTCCCAGTTCCCTCCCAGTACATCCCAGTTTCCTCCCAGTACATCCCAGTTCCCTCCCTGTTCCTTCCCAGTACATAACAGTTACCTCCCAGTACATCCCAGTACATCCCAGTAGATCCTGGTACATCCCAAATCCCTGCCAGTTCCACCCGGTACAACCCAGTACAAGCCTGTACATCCTAGTTCCTCCACAGTACATCCCAGGGCATCCCCGCACATTGTAGTGCCTCCCAGTACATCCCAGATCCCTCCCAGTACATCCCAGATCCCTCCCAGTCTGTCCCAGTACGTCCCAGTACATCCCAGTTCCCTCACAGTACATCCCAGTTCCCTCACAGTTCACACACAGTTCACTCCCAGTTCCATTCCAGTACATCCCAGTACATGCCACTTTCCTCCAAGTAAATCCCAGTACCCTCCCACTACATTCAAGTTCCCTCCCACTTCCCTCTAAGTACATCCCAGTACTTCACAGTTCACTCCCAGTACATCCCAGTTCCCCCTCGGTACATAACAATTCCCTCCCAGTACACCCCAGTACATCCCAGTTCACTCCCACTATGTCCCACTACATCCCAGTTCCCTCCCAGTCCATCCCAGTTCCCTCCCAGTAAATCCCAATTCCCAACACTTTCCACCCAGTACATCCCAGTTCCCTCCCAGTACATCCCAGTTCCCTCTAAGTACATCCCAGTACTTCACAGTTCCCTCCCAGTTCACTCCCAGTACACAACAGTTACCTCCCAGTACATCCCAGTACATCCTAGTAGATACTAGGACATTTCAAATCCCTGCCAGTTCCACCCGGTACAACCGAGTACAAGCCTGTACATCCTAGTTCCTCCACAGTACATCCCTGTGCATCCCCGCACATTGTAGTGCCTTCCAGTACATCCCAGGTCCCTCCCAGTTCACTCCCAGTACAAAACAGTTACCTCCCAGTACATCCCAGTACATCCCAGTAGATCCTGGTACATCCCAAATCCCTGCCAGTTCCACCCGGTACAACCCAGTACAAGCCTGTACATCCTAGTTCCTCCACAGTACATCCCAGGACATCCCCGCACATTGTAGTGCCTCCCAGTACATCCCAGCTCCCTCCCAGTACTGGGAGGGAACTGGGACGTACTGGGAGGGAACTGGGACGTACTGGGAGGGAACTGGGATGTACTGGGATGTAATGGGACGGAACTGGGATGTATTGGGAGGCACTGGGAAAGAAGTGGTAGTGAACCGGGAGGGAATTGGGATGTACGGGGATGAACTGGTAGGAAACTGGGATGTACTGGCATGGAACGGGGATGTATTGGGATGTACAGGAACAGAACTGGAATGTACAGCGATGTATTGGCATGTACTGGCAGCGAGCTGGGATTTACTGGGATGTACTGGGAGGAAACTGGGATATACTGGGAGGAAACTGGGATATACTGGGAGGCATTGGGAGGGAAGTGGGTGTCAACTGGGACATTCCAGTTTCCTCCCAGGACATCCCAGTTCCCTACCAGTGCAGCCCACTACATCCCAGTTCCCTCCCAGTCCGTCCCAATCCCCTCCCAGTACATCCCAGTTCCCTGCCAGTATGTCCCAGTACATCCCAGTTCCCTCCCAGTACATACCAGTTCCCTCCCAGTTCCCTCCCACTACATCCCAGTACATCCCAGTTCCCTCCCAGTACATACCAGTTACCTCCCAGTACATCCCAGTTCCCTCCCGGTACATCCCAGTTCCCACCCAGTACATCCTACTACATACCAGTTCCCTCCCAGTTCACTCCCAGTACATCCCAGTACTTCACAGTTCCATCCCAGTACATCCCAGTACATCCCAGTACGCACCAGTACATAACACTTCCCTCCCAGTACATAACAGTACATCCCAGTGTCCTCACAGTAAGTCCCAGTTCCCTCCCAGTACATCCCAGTTCCCTACCAGTACATCCCAGTTACCTCCCTGTTCCTTCCCAGTACATAACAGTTACCTCCCAGTACATCCCAGTAGATCCTGGTACATCCCAAATCCCTGCCAGTTCCACCCGGTACAACCCAGTACAAGCCTGTACATCCTAGTTCCTCCACAGTACATCCCAGGGCATCCCCGCACATTGTAGTGCCTCCCAGTACATCCCAGTTCCCTCCCAGTACTGGGAGGGACTTGGGATGTACTGGGAGGGACCTGGGATTAACTGGGAGGGAACTGGGACGTACTGGGAGGGAACTGGGACGTACTGGGAGGGAACTGGGATGTACTGGGATGTAATGGGACGGAACTGGGATGTATTGGGAGGCACTGGGAAAGAAGTGGTAGTGAACCGGGAGGGAATTGGGATGTACGGGGATGAACTGGTAGGGAACTGGGATGTACTGGCATGGAACGGGGATGTATTGGGATGTACAGGAACGGAACTGGAATGTACTGGGATGTACTGGGAGCGAACTGGGATTTTCTGGGATGTACTGGGAGGAAACTGGGATATACTGGGAGGAAACTGGGAGGGAAGTGGGTGTCAACTGGGACATTCCAGTTCCCTACCAGTGCATCCCAGTTCCCTACCAGTGCATCCCAGTCCGTCCCAGTTCCCTCCCAGTCCGTCCCAGATCCCTCCCAGTTCCCTCCCAGTACATCCTACTACATACCAGTTCCCTCCCAGTTCACTCCCAGTACACAACAGTTACCTCCCAGTACGTCCCAGTACATCCCAGTACGTCCCAGTACATCCCAGTTCCGTCCCTGTTTCCGAACAGTGCGTCCGAGTTCCCTCCCAGTACGTCCCAGTTCCCTCTTATTCCATTCCAGTTCCCTCCAGGATATCCCAGTACATCCCAGTTCCCTCCAGTACATCTCAGTTCTCTCCCATTTCCCTCCAAGTACATCCCAGTTCCCTCCCAGTTCACTCCCAGTACATAACACTTCCCTCCCAGTACATCCCAGTACATCCCAGTAGATCCTGGTACATCCCAAATCCCTGCTAGTTCCACCCGGTACAACCCAGTACAAGCCTGTACATCCTAGTTCCTCCACAGTACATCCCAGGGCATCCCCGCACATTGTAGTGCCTCCCAGTACATCCCAGTTCCCTCCCAGTACTGGGAGGGACCTGGGATGTACTGGGAGGGAACTGGGATGTACTGGGATGTAATGGGATGGAACTGGGATGTATTGGGAGGCACTGGGAAAGAAGTGGTAGTGAACCGGGAGGGAATTGGGATGTACGGGGATGAACTGGTAGGAAACTGGGATGTACTGGAATGGAACGGGGATGTATTGGGATGTACAGGAACGGAACTGGAATGTACGGCGATGTATTGGCATGTACTGGGAGCGAGCTGGGATTTACTGGGATGTACTGGGAGGAAACTGGGATATACTGGGAGGAAACTGGGATATACTGGGAGGCATTGGGAGGGAAGTGGGTGTCAACTGGGACATTCCAGTTTCCTCCCAGTACATCCCAGTTCCCTACCAGTGCAGCCCAGTACATCCCAGTTCCCTCCCAGTCCGTCCCAATCCCCTCCCAGTACATCCCAGTTCCCTGCCAGTATGTCCCAGTACATCCCAGTTCCCTCCCAGTACATACCAGTTCCCTCCCAGTACATCCCAGTTCCCTCCCAGTTCCCTCCCACTACATCCCAGTACATCCCAGTTCCCTCCCAGTACATACCAGTTCCCTCCCAGTACATCCCAGTTCCCTCCCGGTACATCCCAGTTACCACCCAGTACATCCTACTACATACCAGTTCCCTCCCAGTTCACTCCCAGTACATCCCAGTACTTCACAGTTCCCTCCCAGTACATCCCAGTACGTCCCAGTTCCCCTCAGTACATAACACTTCCCTCCCAGTACATACCAGTACATCCCAGTGTCCTCACAGTAAGTCCCAGTTCCCTCCCAGTACATCCCAGTTCCCTACCAGTACATCCCAGTTACCTCCCTGTTCCTTCCCAGTACATAACAGTTACCTCCCAGTACATCCCAGTAGATCCTGGTACATCCCAAATCCCTGCCAGTTCCACCCGGTACAACCCAGTACAAGCCTGTACATCCTAGTTCCTCCACAGTACATCCCAGGGCATCCCCGCACATTGTAGTGCCTCCCAGTACATCCCAGTTCCCTCCCAGTACTGGGAGGGACCTGGGATGTACTGGGAGGGACCTGGGATGTACTGGGAGGGAACTGGGATGTAATGGGACGGAACTGTGATGTAATGGGACGGAACTGGGAAAGAAGTGGTAGTGAACCGGGAGGGAATTGGGATGTACGGGGATGAACTGGTAGGGAACTGGGATGTACTGGCATGGAACGGGGATGTATTGGGATGTACAGGAACAGAACTGGAATGTACAGCGATGTATTGGCATGTACTGGCAGCGAGCTGGGATTTACTGGGATGTACTGGGAGGAAACTGGGACGTACTGGGAGGGAACTGGGATGTACTGGGATGTAATGGGACGGAACTGGGATGTATTGGGAGGCACTGGGAAAGAAGTGGTAGTGAACCGGGAGGGAATTGGGATGTACGGGGATGAACTGGTAGGAAACTGGGATGTACTGGCATGGAACGGGGATGTATTGGGATGTACAGGAACGGAACTGGAATGTACTGCGATGTACTGCGAGCAAACTGGGATTTACTGGGATGTACTGGGAGGAAACTGGGATATACTGGGAGGAAACTGGGATATACTGGGAGGCACTGGGAGGGAAGTGGGTGTCAACTGGGACATTCCAGTTTCCTCCCAGTACATCCCAGTTCCCTACCAGTGCAGCCCAGTACATCCCAGTTCCCTCCCAGTCCGTCCCAATCCCCTCCCAGTACATCCCAGTTCCCTGCCAGTATGTCCCAGTACATCCCAGTTCCCTCCCAGTACATACCAGTTCCCTCCCAGTACATACCAGTTCCCTCCCAGTACATCCTGGTACATCCCAGTTCCCACCCAGTACATCCTACTACATACCAGTTCCCTCCCAGTTCACTCCCAGTACATCCCAGTACTTCACAGTTCCCTCCCAGTACATCCCAGTACGTCCCAGTTCCCCTCAGTACATAACACTTCCCTCCCAGTACATAACAGTACATCCCAGTGTCCTCACAGTACGTCCCAGTTCCCTCCCAGTACATCCCAGTTTCCTCCCAGTACATCCCAGTTCCCTCCCTGTTCCTTCCCAGTACATAACAGTTACCTCCCAGTACATCCCAGTACATCCCAGTAGATCCTGGTACATCCCAAATCCCTGCCAGTTCCACCCGGTACAACCCAGTACAAGCCTGTACATCCTAGTTCCTCCACAGTACATCCCAGGGCATCCCCGCACATTGTAGTGCCTCCCAGTACATCCCAGATCCCTCCCAGTACATCCCAGATCCCTCCCAGTCTGTCCCAGTACGTCCCAGTACATCCTAGTTCCCTCACAGTACATCCCAGTTCCCTCACAGTTCACACACAGTTCACTCCCAGTTCCATTCCAGTACATCCCAGTACATGCCACTTTCCTCCAAGTAAATCCCAGTACCCTCCCACTACATTCAAGTTCCCTCCCACTTCCCTCTAAGTACATCCCAGTACTTCACAGTTCACTCCCAGTACATCCCAGTTCCCCCTCGGTACATAACAATTCCCTCCCAGTACACCCCAGTACATCCCAGTTCACTCCCACTATGTCCCACTACATCCCAGTTCCCTCCCAGTCCATCCCAGTTCCCTCCCAGTAAATCCCAATTCCCAACACTTTCCACCCAGTACATCCCAGTTCCCTCCCAGTACATCCCAGTTCCCTCTAAGTACATCCCAGTACTTCACAGTTCCCTCCCAGTTCACTCCCAGTACACAACAGTTACCTCCCAGTACATCCCAGTACATCCTAGTAGATACTAGGACATTTCAAATCCCTGCCAGTTCCACCCGGTACAACCGAGTACAAGCCTGTACATCCTAGTTCCTCCACAGTACATCCCTGTGCATCCCCGCACATTGTAGTGCCTTCCAGTACATCCCAGGTCCCTCCCAGTTCACTCCCAGTACAAAACAGTTACCTCCCAGTACATCCCAGTACATCCCAGTAGATCCTGGTACATCCCAAATCCCTGCCAGTTCCACCCGGTACAACCCAGTACAAGCCTGTACATCCTAGTTCCTCCACAGTACATCCCAGGACATCCCCGCACATTGTAGTGCCTCCCAGTACATCCCAGCTCCCTCCCAGTACTGGGAGGGAACTGGGACGTACTGGGAGGGAACTGGGACGTACTGGGAGGGAACTGGGATGTACTGGGATGTAATGGGACGGAACTGGGATGTATTGGGAGGCACTGGGAAAGAAGTGGTAGTGAACCGGGAGGGAATTGGGATGTACGGGGATGAACTGGTAGGAAACTGGGATGTACTGGCATGGAACGGGGATGTATTGGGATGTACAGGAACAGAACTGGAATGTACAGCGATGTATTGGCATGTACTGGCAGCGAGCTGGGATTTACTGGGATGTACTGGGAGGAAACTGGGATATACTGGGAGGAAACTGGGATATACTGGGAGGCATTGGGAGGGAAGTGGGTGTCAACTGGGACATTCCAGTTTCCTCCCAGTACATCCCAGTTCCCTACCAGTGCAGCCCAGTACATCCCAGTTCCCTCCCAGTCCGTCCCAATCCCCTCCCAGTACATCCCAGTTCCCTGCCAGTATGTCCCAGTACATCCCAGTTCCCTCCCAGTACATACCAGTTCCCTCCCAGTTCCCTCCCACTACATCCCAGTACATCCCAGTTCCCTCCCAGTACATACCAGTTACCTCCCAGTACATCCCAGTTCCCTCCCGGTACATCCCAGTTCCCACCCAGTACATCCTACTACATACCAGTTCCCTCCCAGTTCACTCCCAGTACATCCCAGTACTTCACAGTTCCATCCCAGTACATCCCAGTACATCCCAGTACGCACCAGTACATAACACTTCCCTCCCAGTACATAACAGTACATCCCAGTGTCCTCACAGTAAGTCCCAGTTCCCTCCCAGTACATCCCAGTTCCCTACCAGTACATCCCAGTTACCTCCCTGTTCCTTCCCAGTACATAACAGTTACCTCCCAGTACATCCCAGTAGATCCTGGTACATCCCAAATCCCTGCCAGTTCCACCCGGTACAACCCAGTACAAGCCTGTACATCCTAGTTCCTCCACAGTACATCCCAGGGCATCCCCGCACATTGTAGTGCCTCCCAGTACATCCCAGTTCCCTCCCAGTACTGGGAGGGACTTGGGATGTACTGGGAGGGACCTGGGATTAACTGGGAGGGAACTGGGACGTACTGGGAGGGAACTGGGACGTACTGGGAGGGAACTGGGATGTACTGGGATGTAATGGGACGGAACTGGGATGTATTGGGAGGCACTGGGAAAGAAGTGGTAGTGAACCGGGAGGGAATTGGGATGTACGGGGATGAACTGGTAGGGAACTGGGATGTACTGGCATGGAACGGGGATGTATTGGGATGTACAGGAACGGAACTGGAATGTACTGGGATGTACTGGGAGCGAACTGGGATTTTCTGGGATGTACTGGGAGGAAACTGGGATATACTGGGAGGAAACTGGGAGGGAAGTGGGTGTCAACTGGGACATTCCAGTTCCCTACCAGTGCATCCCAGTTCCCTACCAGTGCATCCCAGTCCGTCCCAGTTCCCTCCCAGTCCGTCCCAGATCCCTCCCAGTTCCCTCCCAGTACATCCTACTACATACCAGTTCCCTCCCAGTTCACTCCCAGTACACAACAGTTACCTCCCAGTACGTCCCAGTACATCCCAGTACGTCCCAGTACATCCCAGTTCCGTCCCTGTTTCCGAACAGTGCGTCCGAGTTCCCTCCCAGTACGTCCCAGTTCCCTCTTATTCCATTCCAGTTCCCTCCAGGATATCCCAGTACATCCCAGTTCCCTCCAGTACATCTCAGTTCTCTCCCATTTCCCTCCAAGTACATCCCAGTTCCCTCCCAGTTCACTCCCAGTACATAACACTTCCCTCCCAGTACATCCCAGTACATCCCAGTAGATCCTGGTACATCCCAAATCCCTGCTAGTTCCACCCGGTACAACCCAGTACAAGCCTGTACATCCTAGTTCCTCCACAGTACATCCCAGGGCATCCCCGCACATTGTAGTGCCTCCCAGTACATCCCAGCTCCCTCCCAGTACTGGGAGGGACCTGGGATGTACTGGGAGGGAACTGGGATGTACTGGGATGTAATGGGATGGAACTGGGATGTATTGGGAGGCACTGGGAAAGAAGTGGTAGTGAACCGGGAGGGAATTGGGATGTACGGGGATGAACTGGTAGGAAACTGGGATGTACTGGAATGGAACGGGGATGTATTGGGATGTACAGGAACGGAACTGGAATGTACGGCGATGTATTGGCATGTACTGGGAGCGAGCTGGGATTTACTGGGATGTACTGGGAGGAAACTGGGATATACTGGGAGGAAACTGGGATATACTGGGAGGCATTGGGAGGGAAGTGGGTGTCAACTGGGACATTCCAGTTTCCTCCCAGTACATCCCAGTTCCCTACCAGTGCAGCCCAGTACATCCCAGTTCCCTCCCAGTCCGTCCCAATCCCCTCCCAGTACATCCCAGTTCCCTGCCAGTATGTCCCAGTACATCCCAGTTCCCTCCCAGTACATACCAGTTCCCTCCCAGTACATCCCAGTTCCCTCCCAGTTCCCTCCCACTACATCCCAGTACATCCCAGTTCCCTCCCAGTACATACCAGTTCCCTCCCAGTACATCCCAGTTCCCTCCCGGTACATCCCAGTTACCACCCAGTACATCCTACTACATACCAGTTCCCTCCCAGTTCACTCCCAGTACATCCCAGTACTTCACAGTTCCCTCCCAGTACATCCCAGTACGTCCCAGTTCCCCTCAGTACATAACACTTCCCTCCCAGTACATACCAGTACATCCCAGTGTCCTCACAGTAAGTCCCAGTTCCCTCCCAGTACATCCCAGTTCCCTACCAGTACATCCCAGTTCCCTCCCTGTTCCTTCCCAGTACATAACAGTTACCTCCCAGTACATCCCAGTAGATCCTGGTACATCCCAAATCCCTGCCAGTTCCACCCGGTACAACCCAGTACAAGCCTGTACATCCTAGTTCCTCCACAGTACATCCCAGGGCATCCCCGCACATTGTAGTGCCTCCCAGTACATCCCAGTTCCCTCCCAGTACTGGGAGGGACCTGGGATGTACTGGGAGGGACCTGGGATGTACTGGGAGGGAACTGGGATGTAATGGGACGGAACTGGGATGTAATGGGACGGAACTGGGAAAGAAGTGGTAGTGAACCGGGAGGGAATTGGGATGTACGGGGATGAACTGGTAGGGAACTGGGATGTACTGGCATGGAACGGGGATGTATTGGGATGTACAGGAACAGAACTGGAATGTACAGCAATGTATTGGCATGTACTGGCAGCGAGCTGGGATTTACTGGGATGTACTGGGAGGAAACTGGGACGTACTGGGAGGGAACTGGGATGTACTGGGATGTAATGGGACGGAACTGGGATGTATTGGGAGGCACTGGGAAAGAAGTGGTAGTGAACCGGGAGGGAATTGGGATGTACGGGGATGAACTGGTAGGAAACTGGGATGTACTGGCATGGAACGGGGATGTATTGGGATGTACAGGAACGGAACTGGAATGTACTGCGATGTACTGCGAGCAAACTGGGATTTACTGGGATGTACTGGGAGGAAACTGGGATATACTGGGAGGAAACTGGGATATACTGGGAGGCATTGGGAGGGAAGTGGGTGTCAACTGGGACATTCCAGTTTCCTCCCAGTACATCCCAGTTCCCTACCAGTGCAGCCCACTACATCCCAGTTCCCTCCCAGTCCGTCCCAATCCCCTCCCAGTACATCCCAGTTCCCTGCCAGTATGTCCCAGTACATCCCAGTTCCCTCCCAGTACATACCAGTTCCCTCCCAGTACATACCAGTTCCCTCCCGGTACATCCTGGTACATCCCAGTTCCCACCCAGTACATCCTACTACATACCAGTTCCCTCCCAGTTCACTCCCAGTACATCCCAGTACTTCACAGTTCCCTCCCAGTACATCCCAGTACGTCCCAGTTCCCCTCAGTACATAACACTTCCCTCCCAGTACATAACAGTACATCCCAGTGTCCTCACAGTACGTCCCAGTTCCCTCCCAGTACATCCCAGTTTCCTCCCAGTACATCCCAGTTCCCTCCCTGTTCCTTCCCAGTACATAACAGTTACCTCCCAGTACATCCCAGTACATCCCAGTAGATCCTGGTACATCCCAAATCCCTGCCAGTTCCACCCGGTACAACCCAGTACAAGCCTGTACATCCTAGTTCCTCCACAGTACATCCCAGGGCATCCCCGCACATTGTAGTGCCTCCCAGTACATCCCAGATCCCTCCCAGTACATCCCAGATCCCTCCCAGTCTGTCCCAGTACGTCCCAGTACATCCCAGTTCCCTCACAGTACATCCCAGTTCCCTCACAGTTCACACACAGTTCACTCCCAGTTCCATTCCAGTACATCCCAGTACATGCCACTTTCCTCCAAGTAAACCCCAGCTCCCTCCCACTACATTCAAGTTCCCTCCCACTTCCCTCTAAGTACATCCCAGTACTTCACAGTTCACTCCCAGTACATCCCAGTTCCCCCTCGGTACATAACAATTCCCTCCCAGTACACCCCAGTACATCCCAGTTCACTCCCAGTATGTCCCACTACATCCCAGTTCCCTCCCAGTCCATCCCAGTTCCCTCCCAGTAAATCCCAATTCCCAACACTTTCCACCCAGTACATCCCAGTTCCCTCCCAGTACATCCCAGTTCCCTCTAAGTACATCCCAGTACTTCACAGTTCCCTCCCAGTTCACTCCCAGTACACAACAGTTACCTCCCAGTACATCCCAGTACATCCTAGTAGATACTAGGACATTTCAAATCCCTGCCAGTTCCACCCGGTACAACCGAGTACAAGCCTGTACATCCTAGTTCCTCCACAGTACATCCCTGTGCATCCCCGCACATTGTAGTGCCTTCCAGTACATCCCAGGTCCCTCCCAGTTCACTCCCAGTACAAAACAGTTACCTCCCAGTACATCCCAGTACATCCCAGTAGATCCTGGTACATCCCAAATCCCTGCCAGTTCCACCCGGTACAACCCAGTACAAGCCTGTACATCCTAGTTCCTCCACAGTACATCCCAGGACATCCCCGCACATTGTAGTGCCTCCCAGTACATCCCAGTTCCCTCCCAGTACTGGGAGGGAACTGGGACGTACTGGGAGGGAACTGGGACGTACTGGGAGGGAACTGGGATGTACTGGGATGTAATGGGACGGAACTGGGATGTATTGGGAGGCACTGGGAAAGAAGTGGTAGTGAACCGGGAGGGAATTGGGATGTACGGGGATGAACTGGTAGGAAACTGGGATGTACTGGCATGGAACGGGGATGTATTGGGATGTACAGGAACAGAACTGGAATGTACAGCGATGTATTGGCATGTACTGGCAGCCAGCTGGGATTTACTGGGATGTACTGGGAGGAAACTGGGATATACTGGGAGGAAACTGGGATATACTGGGAGGCATTGGGAGGGAAGTGGGTGTCAACTGGGACATTCCAGTTTCCTCCCAGTACATCCCAGTTCCCTACCAGTGCAGCCCAGTACATCCCAGTTCCCTCCCAGTCCGTCCCAATCCCCTCCCAGTACATCCCAGTTCCCTGCCAGTATGTCCCAGTACATCCCAGTTCCCTCCCAGTACATCCCAGTTCCCTCCCAGTACATCCCAGTTCCCTCCCAGTTCCCTCCCACTACATCCCAGTACATCCCAGTTCCCTCCCACTACATACCAGTTCCCTCCCAGTACATCCCAGTTCCCTCCCGGTACATCCCAGTTCCCACCCAGTACATCCTACTACATACCAGTTCCCTCCCAGTTCACTCCCAGTACATCCCAGTACTTCACAGTTCCCTCCCAGTACATCCCAGTACGTCCCAGTTCCCCTCAGTACATAACACTTCCCTCCCAGTACATACCAGTACATCCCAGTGTCCTCACAGTAAGTCCCAGTTCCCTCCCAGTACATCCCAGTTCCCTACCAGTACATCCCAGTTACCTCCCTGTTCCTTCCCAGTACATAACAGTTACCTCCCAGTACATCCCAGTAGATCCTGGTACATCCCAAACCCCTGCCAGTTCCACCCGGTACAACCCAGTACAAGCCTGTACATCCTAGTTCCTCCACAGTACATCCCAGGGCATCCCTGCACATTGTAGTGCCTCCCAGTACATCCCAGGTCCCTCCCAGTACTGGGAGGGACCTGGGATGTACTGGGAGGGACCTGGGATTAACTGGGAGGGAACTGGGACGTACTGGGAGGGAACTGGGACGTACTGGGAGGGAACTGGGATGTACTGGGATGTAATGGGACGGAACTGGGATGTATTGGGAGGCACTGGGAAAGAAGTGGTAGTGAACCGGGAGGGAATTGGGATGTACGGGGATGAACTGGTAGGAAACTGGGATGTACTGGCATGGAACGGGGATGTATTGGGATGTACAGGAACAGAACTGGAATGTACAGCGATGTATTGGCATGTACTGGCAGCCAGCTGGGATTTACTGGGATGTACTGGGAGGAAACTGGGATATACTGGGAGGAAACTGGGATATACTGGGAGGCATTGGGAGGGAAGTGGGTGTCAACTGGGACATTCCAGTTTCCTCCCAGTACACCCCAGTTCCCTACCAGTGCAGCCCAGTACATCCCAGTTCCCTCCCAGTCCGTCCCAATCCCCTCCCAGTACATCCCAGTTCCCTGCCAGTATGTCCCAGTACATCCCAGTTCCCTCCCAGTACATACCAGTTCCCTCCCAGTACATACCAGTTCCCTCCCAGTACATCCCAGTACATCCTGGTACATCCCAGTTCCCACCCAGTACATCCTACCACATACCAGTTCCCTCCCAGTTCACTCCCAGTACATCCCAGTACTTCACAGTTCCATCCCAGTACATCCCAGTACGCACCGGTTCCCCTCTGTACATAACACTTCCCTCCCAGTACATAACAGTACATCCCAGTGTCCTCACAGTACGTCCCAGTTCCCTCCCAGTACATCCCAGTTCCCTACCAGTACGTCCCAGTTCCCTCCCAGTACATACCAGTTCCCTCCCAGTACATCCCAGTACATCCTGGTACATCCCAGTTCCCACCCAGTACATCCTACCACATACCAGTTCCCTCCCAGTTCACTCCCTGTACATCCCAGTACTTCACAGTTCCATCCCAGTACATCCCAGTACGCACCGGTTCCCCTCTGTACATAACACTTCCCTCCCAGTACATAACAGTACATCCCAGTGTCCTCACAGTACGTCCCAGTTCCCTCCCAGTACATCCCAGTTCCCTACCAGTACGTCCCAGTTCCCTCCCAGTTCACTCCCAGTACATAACAGTTACCTCCCAGTACATCCCAGTACATCCCAGTAGATCCTGGTACATCCCAAATCCCTGCCAGTTCCACCCGGTACAACCCAGTACAAGCCTGTACATCCTAGTTCCTCCACGGTACATCCCAGGACATCCCCGCACATTGTAGTGCCTCCCAGTACATCCCAGCTCCCTCCCAGTACTGGGAGGGAACTGGGACGTACTGGGAGGGAACTGGGATGTACTGGGATGTAATGGGACGGAACTGGGATGTATTGGGAGGCACTGGGAAAGAAGTGGTAGTGAACCGGGAGGGAATTGGGATGTACGGGGATGAACTGGTAGGAAACTGGGATGTACTGGCATGGAACGGGGATGTATTGGGATGTACAGGAACGGAACTGGAATGTACTGCGATGTACTGGGAGCAAACTGGGATTTACTGGGATGTACTGGGAGGAAACTGGGATATACTGGGAGGAAACTGGGAGGAAAGTGGGTGTCAACTGGGACATTCCAGTTTCCTCCCAGTACATCCCAGTTCCCTACCAGTGCATCCCAGTCCGTCCCTGTTCCCTCCCAGTCCGTCCCAGTTCCCTCCCAGTCCGTCCCAGTACATCCCAGTTCCCTCCCAGTTCACTCCCAGTACATAACAGTTACCTCCCAGTACATCCCAGTAGATCCTGGTACATCCCAAATCCCTGCCAGTTCCACCCGGTACAACCCAGTACAAGCCTGTACATCCTAGTTCCTCCACAGTACATCCCAGGGCATCCCCGCACATTGTAGTGCCTCCCAGTACATCCCAGGTCCCTCCCAGTACTGGGAGGGAACTGGGATGTACTGGGAGGGAACTGGGACGTACTGGGAGGGAACTGGGATGTACTGGGATGTAATGGGACGGAACTGGGATGTATTGGGAGGCACTGGGAAAGAAGTGGTAGTGAACCGGGAGGGAATTGGGATGTACGGGGATGAACTGGTAGGAAACTGGGATGTACTGGCATGGAACGGGGATGTATTGGGATGTACAGGAACGGAACTGGAATGTACTGCGATGTATTGGGATGTACTGGCAGCGAGCTGGGATTTACTGGGATGTACTGGGAGGAAACTGGGATATACTGGGAGGAAACTGGGATATACTGGGAGGCATTGGGAGGGAAGTGGGTGTCAACTGGGACATTCCAGTTTCCTCCCAGTACATCCCAGTTGCCTACCAGTGCAGCCCAGAACATCCCAGTTCCCTCCCAGTCCGTCCCAATCCCCTCCCAGTACATCCCAGTTCCCTGCCAGTATGTCCCAGTACATCCCAGTTCCCTCCCAGTACATACCAGTTCCCTCCCAGTACATACCAGTTCCCTCCCAGTACATCCCAGTACATCCTGGTACATCCCAGTTCCCACCCAGTACATCCTACCACATACCAGTTCCCTCCCAGTTCACTCCCAGTACATCCCAGTACTTCACAGATCCATCCCAGTACATCCCAGTACGCACCGGTTCCCCTCTGTACATAACACTTCCCTCCCAGTACATAACAGTACATCCTAGTGTCCTCACAGTACGTCCCAGTTCCCTCCCAGTACATCCCAGTTCCCTACCAGTACGTCCCAGTTCCCTCCCAGTTCACTCCCAGTACATAACAGTTACCTCCCAGTACATCCCAGTACATCCCAGTAGATCCTGGTACATCCCAAATCCCTGCCAGTTCCACCCGGTACAACCCAGTACAAGCCTGTACATCCTAGTTCCTCCACGGTACATCCCAGGACATCCCCGCACATTGTAGTGCCTCCCAGTACATCCCAGCTCCCTCCCAGTACTGGGAGGGAACTGGGACGTACTGGGAGGGAACTGGGATGTACTGGGATGTAATGGGACGGAACTGGGATGTATTGGGAGGCACTGGGAAAGAAGTGGTAGTGAACCGGGAGGGAATTGGGATGTACGGGGATGAACTGGTAGGAAACTGGGATGTACTGGCATGGAACGGGGATGTATTGGGATGGACAGGAACGGAACTGGAATGTACTGCGATGTATTGGGATGTACTGGCAGCGAGCTGGGATTTACTGGGATGTACTGGGAGGAAACTGGGATATACTGGGAGGAAACTGGGATATACTGGGAGGCATTGGGAGGGAAGTGGGTGTCAACTGGGACATTCCAGTTTCCTCCCAGTACATCCCAGTTGCCTACCAGTGCAGCCCAGAACATCCCAGTTCCCTCCCAGTCCGTCCCAATCCCCTCCCAGTACATCCCAGTTCCCTGCCAGTATGTCCCAGTACATCCCAGTTCCCTCCCAGTACATACCAGTTCCCTCCCAGTACATCCCAGTACATCCTGGTACATCCCAGTTCCCACCCAGTACATCCTACTACATACCAGTTCCCTCCCAGTTCACTCCCAGTACATCCCAGTACTTCACAGTTCCCTCCCAGTACATCCCAGTACGTCCCAGTTCCCCTCAGTACATAACACTTCCCTCCCAGTACATACCAGTACATCCCAGTGTCCTCACAGTACGTCCCAGTTCCCTCCCAGTACATCCCAGTTCCCTCCCAGTACATCCCAGTTCCATCCCAGTACATCCCAGTTACCTCCCTGTTCCTTCCCAGTACATAACAGTTACCTCCCAGTACATCCCAGTAGATCCTGGTACATCCCAAATCCCTGCCAGTTCCACCCGGTACAACCCAGTACAAGCCTGTACATCCTAGTTCCTCCACGGTACATCCCAGGGCATCCCTGCACATTGTAGTGCCTCCCAGTACATCCCAGTTCCCTCCCAGTACTGGGAGGGACCTGGGATGTACTGGGAGGGAACTGGGACGTACTGGGAGGGAACTGGGATGTACTGGGATGTAATGGGACGGAACTGGGATGTATTGGGAGGCACTGGGAAAGAAGTGGTAGTGAACCGGGAGGGAATTGGGATGTACGGGGATGAACTGGTAGGAAACTGGGATGTACTGGCATGGAACGGGGATGTATTGGGATGTACAGGAACGGAACTGGAATGTACAGCGATGTATTGGCATGTACTGGCAGCCAGCTGGGATTTACTGGGATGTACTGGGAGGAAACTGGGATATACTGGGAGGAAACTGGGATATACTGGGAGGCATTGGGAGGGAAGTGGGTGTCAACTGGGACATTCCAGTTTCCTCCCAGTACATCCCAGTTCCCTACCAGTGCAGCCCAGTACATCCCAGTTCCCTCCCAGTCCGTCCCAATCCCCTCCCAGTACATCCCAGTTCCCACCCAGTACATCCTACTACATACCAGTTCCCTC
The DNA here is from genome assembly GCF_949628215.1 of Phalacrocorax aristotelis. Lineage (NCBI taxonomy): Eukaryota > Metazoa > Chordata > Aves > Suliformes > Phalacrocoracidae > Phalacrocorax > Phalacrocorax aristotelis. Next base: position 740,267 of record NW_027441157.1, on the reverse strand, counting down.
CCAGTTCACTCCCAGTACATCCCAGTACTTCACAGTTCCCTCCCAGTACATCCCAGTACGTCCCAGTTCCCCTCAGTACATAACACTTCCCTCCCAGTACATACCAGTACATCCCAGTGTCCTCACAGTAAGTCCCAGTTCCCTCCCAGTACATCCCAGTTCCCTCCCAGTATATCCCAGTTCCCTCCCTGTTCCTTCCCAGTACATAACAGTTACCTCCCAGTACATCCCAGTAGATCCTGGTACATCCCAAATCCCTGCCAGTTCCACCCGGTACAACCCAGTACAAGCCTGTACATCCTAGTTCCTCCACAGTACATCCCAGGGCATCCCCGCACATTGTAGTGCCTCCCAGTACATCCCAGTTCCCTCCCAGTACTGGGAGGGACCTGGGATGTACTGGGAGGGACCTGGGATGTACTGGGAGGGAACTGGGATGTGCTGGGATGTAATGGGACGGAACTGGGATGTAATGGGATGGAACTGGGTAAGAAGTGGTAGTGAACCGGGAGGGAATTGGGATGTACGGGGATGAACTGGTAGGGAACTGGGATGTACTGGCATGGAACGGGGATGTATTGGGATGTACAGGAAGGGAACTGGAATGTACTGCGATGTACTGGGATGTATGGGAGCAAACTGGGATTTACTGGGATGTACTGGGAGGAAACTGGGATATACTGGGAGGCACTGGGAGGGAAGTGGGTGTCAACTGGGACATTCCAGTTTCCTCCCAGTACATCCCAGTTCCCTACCAGTGCAGCCCAGTACATCCCAGATCCCTCCCAGTACATCCCAGTTCCCTCCCAGTCCGTCCCAGTACATCCCAGTTCCCTCACAGTACATCCCAGTTCCCTCACAGTTCACACACAGTTCACTCCCAGTTCCATTCCAGTACATCCCAGTACATGCCACTTTCCTCCAAGTAAACCCCAGTTCCCTCCCACTACATCCAAGTTCCCTCCCACTTCCCTCTAAGTACATCCCAGTACTTCACAGTTCACTCCCAGTACATCCCAGTTCCCCCTCGGTACATAACAGTTCCCTCCCAGTACACCCCAGCACATCCCAGTTCCCTCCCAGTATGTCCCACTACATCCCAGTTCCCTCCCAGTCCATCCCAGTTCCCTCCCAGTAAATCCCAATTCCCAACACTTTCCACCCAGTACATCCCAGTTCCCTCCCAGTACATACCAGTTCCCTCCCAGTACATCCCAGTACTTCACAGTTCCCTCCCAGTTCACTCCCAGTTCCCTCCCAGTACATCCCAGTTCCCTCTAAGTACATCCCAATACTTCATAGTTCCCTCCCAGCACGTCCCAGTACGTCCCAGTTCCCCTCAGTACATAACACTTCCCTCCCAGTACATACCAGTACATCCCAGTGTCCTCACAGTACATCCCAGTTCCCTCACAGTACATCCCAGTTCTCTCCCAGTTCACTCCCAGTACACAACAGTTACCTCCCAGTACATCCCAGTACATCCTAGTAGATCCTAGGACATTTCAAATCCCTGCCAGTTCCACCCGGTACAACCCGGTACAAGCCTGTACATCCTAGTTCCTCCACGGTACATCCCAGGGCATCCCCGCACATTGTAGTGCCTCCCAGTACATCCCAGGTCCCTCCCAGTACTGGGAGGGACCTGGGATGTACTGGGAGGGAACTGGGACGTACTGGGAGGGAACTGGGATGTACTGGGATGTAATGGGACGGACTGGGAGGGATCTGGGATGTACTGGTAGGGAACTGGGATGTACTGGCATGGAACGGGGATGTATTGGGATGTACAGGAACGGAACTGGAATGTACTGCGATGTACTGGGATGTACTGGGAGCGAACTGGGATTTACTGGGATGTACTGGGAGGAAACTGGGATATACTGGGAGGAAACTGGGATATACTGGGAGGCATGGGGAGGGAAGTGGGTGTCAACTGGGACATTCCAGTTTCCTCCCAGTACACCCCAGTTCCCTACCAGTCCGTCCCAATCCCCTCCCAGTACATCCCAGTTCCCTGCCAGTATGTCCCAGTACATCCCAGTTCCCTCCCAGTACATCCCAGTTCCCTCCCAGTACATCCCAGTACATCCTGGTACATCCCAGTTCCCACCCAGTACATCCTACCACATACCAGTTCCCTCCCAGTTCACTCCCAGTACATCCCAGTACTTCACAGTTCCATCCCAGTACATCCCAGTACGCACCGGTTCCCCTCTGTACATAACACTTCCCTCCCAGTACATAACAGTACATCCCAGTGTCCTCACAGTACGTCCCAGTTCCCTCCCAGTACATCCCAGTTCCCTACCAGTACGTCCCAGTTCCCTCCCAGTTCACTCCCAGTACATAACAGTTACCTCCCAGTACATCCCAGTACATCCCAGTAGATCCTGGTACATCCCAAATCCCTGCTAGTTCCACCCGGTACAACCCAGTACAAGCCTGTACATCCTAGTTCCTCCACAGTACATCCCAGGGCATCCCCGCACATTGTAGTGCCTCCCAGTACATCCCAGGTCCCTCCCAGTACTGGGAGGGAACTGGGATGTACTGGGAGGGAACTGGGACGTACTGGGAGGGACCTGGGATGTACTGGGATGTAATGGGACGGAACTGGGATGTATTGGGAGGCACTGGGAAAGAAGTGGTAGTGAACAGGGAGGGAATTGGGATGTACGGGGATGAACTGGTAGGAAACTGGGATGTACTGGCATGGAACGGGGATGTATTGGGATGTACAGGAACGGAACTGGAATGTACAGCGATGTATTGGCATGTACTGGCAGCCAGCTGGGATTTACTGGGATGTACTGGGAGGAAACTGGGATATACTGGGAGGAAACTGGGATATACTGGGAGGCATTGGGAGGGAAGTGGGTGTCAACTGGGACATTCCAGTTTCCTCCCAGTACATCCCAGTTCCCTACCAGTCCGTCCCAATCCCCTCCCAGTACATCCCAGTTCCCTGCCAGTATGTCCCAGTACATCCCAGTTCCCTCCCAGTACATACCAGTTCCCTCCCAGTACATCCCAGTTCCCTCCCAGTTCCCTCCCACTACATCCCAGTACATCCCAGTTCCCTCCCAGTACATACCAGTTCCCTCCCAGTACATCCCAGTTCCCTCCCAGTACATCCCAGTTCCCACCCAGTACATCCTACTACATACCAGTTCCCTCCCAGTTCACTCCCAGTACATCCCAGTACTTCACAGTTCCCTCCCAGTACATCCCAGTACGTCCCAGTTCCCCTCAGTACATAACACTTCCCTCCCAGTACATACCAGTACATCCCAGTGTCCTCACACTACGTCCCAGTTCCCTCCCAGTACATCCCAGTTCCATCCCAGTACATCCCAGTTCCCTCCCTGTTCCTTCCCAGTACATAACAGTTACCTCCCAGTACATCCCAGTAGATCCTGGTACATCCCAAATCCCTGCCAGTTCCACCCGGTACAACCCAGTACAAGCCTGTACATCCTAGTTCCTCCACAGTACATCCCAGGGCATCCCCGCGCATTGTAGTGCCTCCCAGTACATCCCAGCTCCCTCCCAGTACTGGGAGGGACCTGGGATGTACTGGGAGGGAACTGGGATGTACTGGGAGGGACCTGGGATGTACTGGGATGTAATGGGACGGAACTGGGATGTAATGGGACGGAACTGGGAAAGAAGTGGTAGTGAACCGGGAGGGAATTGGGATGTACGGGGATGAACTGGTAGGGAACTGGGATGTACTGGCATGGAACGGGGATGTATTGGGATGGACAGGAACAGAACTGGAATGTACAGCGATATATTGGCATGTACTGGCAGCGAGCTGGGATTTACTGGGATGTACTTGGAGGAAACTGGGATATACTGGGAGGAAACTGGGATATACTGGGAGGCATTGGGAGGGAAGTGGGTGTCAACTGGGACATTCCAGTTTCCTCCCAGTACATCCCAGTTCCCTACCAGTGCAGCCCAGTACATCCCAGTTCCCTCCCAGTCCGTCCCAATCCCCTCCCAGTACATCCCAGTTCCCTGCCAGTATGTCCCAGTACATCCCAGTTCCCTCCCAGTACATACCAGTTCCCTCCCAGTACATCCCAGTTCCCTCCCAGTTCCCTCCCACTACATCCCAGTACATCCCAGTTCCCTCCCAGTACATACCAGTTCCCTCCGACTACATCCCAGTACATCCTGGTACATCCCAGTTCCCACCCAGTACATCCTACTACATACCAGTTCCCTCCCAGTTCACTCCCAGTACATCCCAGTACTTCACAGTTCCCTCCCAGTACATCCCAGTACGTCCCAGTTCCCCTCAGTACATAACACTTCCCTCCCAGTACATACCAGTACATCCCAGTGTCCTCACAGTACGTCCCAGTTCCCTCCCAGTACATCCCAGTTCTCTCCCAGTTCACTCCCAGTACACAACAGTTACCTCCCAGTACATCCCAGTACATCCTGGTACATCCCAAATCCCTGCCAGTTCCACCCGGTACAACCCAGTACAAGCCTGTACATCCTAGTTCCTCCACAGTACATCCCAGGGCATCCCCGCACATTGTAGTGCCTCCCAGTACATCCCAGTTCCCTCCCAGTACTGGGAGGGACCTGGGATGTACTGGGAGGGAACTGGGATGTACTGGGAGGGACCTGGGATGTACTGGGAGGGACCTGGGACGTACTGGGAGGGAACTGGGATGTACTGGGATGTAATGGGACGGAACTGGGATGTATTGGGAGGCACTGGGAAAGAAGTGGTAGTGAACCGGGAGGGAATTGGGATGTACGGGGATGAACTGGTAGGAAACTGGGATGTACTGGCATGGAACGGGGATGTATTGGGATGTACAGGAACGGAACTGGAATGTACTGCGATGTACTGGGATGTACTGGCAGCGAGCTGGGATTTACTGGGATGTACTGGGAGGAAACTGGGATATACTGGGAGGCACTGGGAGGGAAGTGGGTGTCAACTGGGACATTCCAGTTTCCTACCAGTACATCCCAGTTCCCTACCAGTGCAGTCCAGTACATCTTAGATCCCTCCCAGTACATCCCAGATCCCTCCCAGTCCGTCCCAGTACATCCCAGTACATCCCAGTTCCCTCACAGTACATCCCAGTTCCCTCACAGTTCACACACAGTTCACTCCCAGTTCCATTCCAGTACATCCCAGTACATGCCACTTTCCTCCAAGTAAATCCCAGTTCCCTCCCACTACATCCAAGTTCCCTCCCACTTCCCGATAAGTACATCCCAGTACTTCACAGTTCACTCCCAGTACATCCCAGTTCCCCCTCGGTACATAACAGTTCCCTCCCAGTACACCCCAGTACATCCCAGTTCCCTCCCAGTATGTCCCACTACATCCCAGTTCCCTCCCAGTCCATCCCAGTTCCCTCCCAGTAAATCCCAATTCCCAACACTTTCCACCCAGTACATCCCAGTTCCCTCCCAGTACATCCCAGTTCCCTCCCAGTACATCCCAGTACTTCACAGTTCCCTCCCAGTTCCCTCCCAGTTCCCTCCCAGTACATCCCAGTTCCCTCTAAGTACATCCCAATACTTCATAGTTCCCTCCCAGCACGTCCCAGTACGTCCCAGTTCCCCTCAGTACATAACACTTCCTTCCCAGTACATACCAGTACATCCCAGTGTCCTCACAGTACATCCCAGTTCCCTCACAGTACATCCCAGTTCTCTCCCAGTTCACTCCCAGTACACAACAGTTACCTCCCAGTACATCCCAGTACATCCCAGTAGATCCTGGTACATCCCAAATCCCTGCCAGTTCCACCTGGTACAACCCAGTACAAGCCTGTACATCCTAGTTCCTCCACAGTACATCCCAGGGCATCCCCGCACATTGTAGTGCCTCCCAGTACATCCCAGTTCCCTCCCAGTACTGGGAGGGACCTGGGATGTACTGGGAGGGAACTGGGACGTACTGGGAGGGACCTGGGATGTACTGGGATGTAATGGGACGGAACTGGGATGTATTGGGAGGCACTGGGAAAGAAGTGGTAGTGAACCGGGAGGGAATTGGGATGTACGGGGATGAACTGGTAGGAAACTGGGATGTACTGGCATGGAACGGGGATGTATTGGGATGTACAGGAACAGAACTGGAATGTACAGCGATGTATTGGCATGTACTGGCAGCCAGCTGGGATTTACTGGGATGTACTGGGAGGAAACTGGGATATACTGGGAGGAAACTGGGATATACTGGGAGGCATTGGGAGGGAAGTGGGTGTCAACTGGGACATTCCAGTTTCCTCCCAGTACATCCCAGTTCCCTACCAGTGCAGCCCAGTACATCCCAGTTCCCTCCCAGTCCGTCCCAATCCCCTCCCAGTACATCCCAGTTCCCTGCCAGTATGTCCCAGTACATCCCAGTTCCCTCCCAGTACATCCCAGTTCCCTCCCAGTACATCCCAGTTTCCTCCCAGTTCCCTCCCACTACATCCCAGTACATCCCAGTTCCCTCCCAGTACATACCAGTTCCCTCCCAGTACATCCCAGTTCCCTCCCGGTACATCCCAGTTCCCACCCAGTACATCCTACTACATACCAGTTCCCTCCCAGTTCACTCCCAGTACATCCCAGTACTTCACAGTTCCCTCCCAGTACATCCCAGTACGTCCCAGTTCCCCTCAGTACATAACACTTCCCTCCCAGTACATAACAGTACATCCCAGTGTCCTCACAGTACGTCCCAGTTCCCTCACAGTACTGGGAGGGAACTGGGATGTACTGGGAGGGAACTGGGATGTACTGGGATGTAATGGGACGGAACTGGGATGTATTGGGAGGCACTGGGAAAGAAGTGGTAGTGAACCGGGAGGGAATCGGGATGTACGGGGATGAACTGGTAGGAAACTGGGATGTACTGGCATGGAACGGGGATGTATTGGGATGGACAGGAACGGAACTGGAATGTACGGCGATGTATTGGGATGTACTGGGAGCGAACTGGGATTTATTGGGATGTACTGGGAGGAAACTGGGATATACTGGGAGGAAACTGGGATATACTGGGAGGAAACTGGGAGGGAAGTGGGTGTCAACTGGGACATTCCAGTTTCCTCCCAGTACATCCCAGTTCCCTACCAGTGCAGCCCAGTACATCCCAGATCCCTCCCAGTCCCTCCCAGTACATCCCAGTACATCCCAGTTCCCTCCCAGTACATCCCAGTTCCCTCCCAGTTCACACACAGTTCACTCCCAGTTCCATTCCAGTATATCCCAGTACATGCCAGTTGCCTCCCAGTTTCCTCTAAGTACATCCCAGTACTTTAAAGTTCCCTCCCAGTACATCCCAGTTCCCTCACAGTACATCCCAGTACTTCACAGTTCACTCCCACTACATCCCAGTACGTCCCAGTTCCCCCTTGGTACATAACACTTCCCTCCCAATACATCCAAGTTCCCTCCCAGTACATCCCAATCCCCTCCCAGTACATCCCAGTTCCCTGCCAGTATGTCCCAGTACATCCCAGTTCCCTCCCAGTACATACCAGTTCCCTCCCAGTACATCCCAGTTCCCTCCCAGTTCCCTCCCACTACATCCCAGTTCCCTCCCAGTACATACCAGTTCCTTCCCAGTACATCCCAGTACATCCTGGTACATCCCAGTTCCCACCCAGTACATCCTACTACATACCAGTTCCCTCCCAGTTCACTCCCAGTACATCCCAGTACTTCACAGTTCCATCCCAGTACATCCCAGTACGCACCAGTTCCCCTCAGTACATAACACTTCCCTCCCAGTACATAACAGTACATCCCAGTGTCCTCACAGTACGTCCCAGTTCCCTCACAGTACATCCCAGTTCCCTACCAGTACGTCCCAGTTACCTCCCAGTTCACTCCCAGTACATAACAGTTACCTCCCAGTACATCCCAGTAGATCCTGGTACATCCCAAATCCCTGCTAGTTCCACCCGGTACAACCCAGTACAAGCCTGTACATCCTAGTTCCTCCACAGTACATCCCAGGGCATCCCCGCACATTGTAGTGCCTCCCAGTACATCCCAGTTCCCTCCCAGTACTGGGAGGGACCTGGGATGTACTGGGAGGGAACTGGGACGTACTGGGAGGGAACTGGGATGTACTGGGATGTAATGGGACGGAACTGGGATGTATTGGGAGGCACTGGGAAAGAAGTGGTAGTGAACCGGGAGGGAATTGGGATGTACGGGGATGAACTGGTAGGAAACTGGGATGTACTGGCATGGAACGGGGATGTATTGGGATGTACAGGAACGGAACTGGAATGTACTGCGATGTACTGGGATGTACTAGGAGGGAACTGGGATTTACTGGGATGTACTGGGAGGTAACTGGGATATACTGGGAGGAAACTGGGATATACTGGGAGGCATTGGGAGGGAAGTGGGTGTCAACTGGGACATTCCAGTTTCCTCCCAGTACATCCCAGTTCCCTACCAGTGCAGCCCAGTACATCCCAGTTCCCTCCCAGTCCGTCCCAATCCCCTCCCAGTACATCCCAGTTCCCTGCCAGTATGTCCCAGTACATCCCAGTTCCCTCCCAGTACATACCAGTTCCCTCCCAGTACATCCCAGTTCCCTACCAGTTCCCTCCCACTACATCCCAGTACATCCCAGTTCCCTCCCAGTACATCCCAGTTCCCTCCCACTAAATCCCAATTCCCAACACTTTCCACCCAGTACATCCCAGTTCCCTCCCACTACATCCCAGTTCCCTCTAAGTACATCCCAGTACATCCCAGTTCCCTCCCAGTATATCCCAGTTCCCTCTAAGTACATCCCAGTACTTCACAGTTCCCTCCCAGTTCACTCCCAGTTCCCTCCCAGTACATCCCAGTTCCCTCTAAGTACATCCCAATACTTCATAGTTCCCTCCCAGCACGTCCCAGTACGTCCCAGTTCCCCTCAGTACATAACACTTCCCTCCCAGTACATACCAGTACATCCCAGTGTCCTCACAGTACATCCCAGTTCCATCCCAGTACATCCCAGTTCCCTCCCAGTTCACTCCCAGTACACAACAGTTACCTCCCAGTACATCCCAGTACATCCTAGTAGATCCTAGGATATTTCAAATCCCTGCCAGTTCCACCCGGTACAACCCAGTACAAGCCTGTACATCCTAGTTCCTCCACAGTACATCCCAGGGCATCCCCGCACATTGTAGTGCCTCCCAGAACATCCCAGTTCCCTCCCAGTACTGGGAGGGACCTGGGACGTACTGGGAGGGAACTGGGATGTACTGGGATGTAATGGGACGGAACTGGGATGTATTGGGACGGAACTGGGAAAGAAGTGGTAGTGAACCGGGAGGGAATTGGGATGTACGGGGATGAACTGGTAGGAAACTGGGATGTACTGGCATGGAACGGGGATGTATTGGGATGTACAGGAACGGAACTGGAATGTACTGCGATGTACTGGGAGCAAACTGGGATTTACTGGGATGTACTGGGAGGAAACTGGGATATACTGGGAGGAAACTGGGAGGAAACTGGGATATACTGGGAGGAAACTGGGATATACTGGGAGGCATTGGGAGGGAAGTGGGTGTCAACTGGGACATTCCAGTTTCCTACCAGTACATCCCAGTTCCCTACCAGTGCAGCCCAGTACATCCCAGATCCCTCCCAGTACATCCCAGATCCCTCCCAGTCTGTCCCAGTACATCCCAGTTCCCTCACAGTACATCCCAGTTCACACACAGTTCACACACAGTTCACTCCCAGTTCCATTCCAGTACAGCCCAGTACATGCCACTTTCCTCCAAGTAAATCCCAGTTCTCTCCCACTACATCCAGGTTCCCTCCCACTTCCCGATAAGTACATCCCAGTACTTCACAGTTCACTCCCAGTACATCCCAGTTCCCCCTCGGTACATAACAATTCCCTCCCTGTACACCCCGGTACATCCCAGTTCCCACCCAGTACATCCTACTACATACCAGTTCCCTCCCAGTTCACTCCCAGTACATCCCAGTACTTCACAGTTCCCTCTAAGTACATCCCAGTATGTCCCAGTTCCCCTCAGTACATAACACTTCCCTCCCAGTACATACCAGTACATCCCAGTGTCCTCACAGTACGTCCCAGTTCCCTCACAGTACATCCCAGTTCCCTACCAGTACATCCCAGTTCCCTCCCTGTTCCTTCCCAGTACATAACAGTTACCTCCCAGTACATCCCAGTAGATCCTGGTACATCCCAAATCCCTGCTAGTTCCACCCGGTACAACCGAGTACAAGCCTGTACAGCCTAGTTCCTCCACAGTACATCCCAGGGCATCCCCGCACATTGTAGTGCCTCCCAGTACATCCCAGTTCCCTCCCAGTACTGGGAGGGACCTGGGATGTACTGGGAGGGACCTGGGATGTACTGGGAGGCACTGGGAAAGAAGTGGTAGTGAACCGGGAGGGAATTGGGATGTACGGGGATGAACTGGTAGGAAACTGGGATGTACTGGCATGGAACGGGGATGTATTGGGATGTACAGGCACGGAACTGGAATGTACTGCGATGTACTGGGATGTACTGGGAGCAAACTGGGATTTACTGGGATGTACTGGGAGGAAACTGGGATATACTGGGAGGCACTGGGAGGGAAGTGGGTGTCAACTGGGACATTCCAGTTTCCTCCCAGTACATCCCAGTTCCCTACCAGTGCAGCCCAGTACATCCCAGATCCCTCCCAGTACATCCCAGATCCCTCCCAGTCTGTCCCAGTACATCCCAGTTCCCTCACAGTACATCCCAGTTCACACACAGTTCACACACAGTTCACTCCCAGTTCCATTCCAGTACAGCCCAGTACATGCCACTTTCCTCCAAGTAAATCCCAGTTCTCTCCCACTACATCCAAGTTCCCTCCCACTTCCCTCTAAGTACATCCCAGTACTTCACAGTTCACTCCCAGTACATCCCAGTTCCCCCTCAGTACATAACAGTTCCCTCCCAGTACACCCCAGTACATCCCAGTTCCCTCCCAGTACCTCCCAGTTCCCTCTAAGTACATCCCAGTACTTCACAGTTCCCTCCCAGTTCACTCCCAGTTCCCTCCCAGTACATCCCAGTTCCCTCTAAGTACATCCCAATACTTCATAGTTCCCTCCCAGCACGTCCCAGTACGTCCCAGTTCCCCTCAGTACATAACACTTCCCTCCCAATACATACCAGTACATCCCAGTGTCCTCACGGTACGTCCCAGTTCGCTCCCAGTACATCCCAGTTCCCTCCCAGTCCGTCCCAATCCCCTCCCAGTACATCCCAGTTCCCTGCCAGTATGTCCCAGTACATCCCAGTTCCCTCCCAGTACATACCAGTTCCCTCCCAGTACATCCCAGTTCCCTACCAGTTCCCTCCCACTACATCCCAGTACATCCCAGTTCCCTCCCATTACATACCAGTTCCCTCCCAGTACATCCCAGTACATCCTGGTACATCCCAGTTCCCACCCAGTACATCCTACTACATACCAGTTCCCTCCCAGTTCACTCCCAGTACATCCCAGTACTTCACAGTTCCCTCCCAGTACATCCCAGTACGTCCCAGTTCCCCTCAGTACATAACACTTCCCTCCCAGTACATACCAGTACATCCCAGTGTCCTCACGGTACGTCCCAGTTCCCTACCAGTACATCCCAGTTCCGTCCCAGTTCACTCCCAGTACATAACAGTTACCTCCCATTACATCCTAGTAGATCCTAGGACATTTCAAATCCCTGCCAGTTCCACCCGGTACAACCCAGTACAAGCCTGTACATCCTAGTTCCTCCACGGTACATCCCAGGGCATCCCCGCACATTTTAGTGCCTCCCAGTACGTCCCAGGTCCCTCCCAGTACTGGGAGGGACCTGGGACGTACTGGGAGGGACCTGGGACGTACTGGGAGGGAACTGGGATGTACTGGGATGTAATGGGACGGAACTGGGATGTATTGGGAGGCACTGGGAAAGAAGTGGTAGTGAACCGGGAGGGAATTGGGATGTACGGGGATGAACTGGTAGGAAACTGGGATGTACTGGCATGGAACGGGGATGTATTGGGATGTACAGGAACAGAACTGGAATGTACAGCGGTGTATTGGCATGTACTGGCAGCGAGCTGGGATTTACTGGGATGTACTGGGAGGAAACTGGGATATACTGGGAGGAAACTGGGATATACTGGGAGGCATTGGGAGGGAAGTGGGTGTCAACTGGGACATTCCAGTTTCCTCCCAGTACATCCCAGTTCCCTACCAGTGCAGCCCAGTACATCCCAGTTCCCTCCCAGTCCGTCCCAATCCCCTCCCAGTACATCCCAGTTCCCTGCCAGTATGTCCCAGTACATCCCAGTTCCCTCCCAGTACATACCAGTTCCCTCCCAGTACATCCCAGTTCCCTCCCAGTTCCCTCCCACTACATCCCAGTACATCCCAGTTCCCTCCCAGTACATACCAGTTCCCTCCCAGTACATCCCAGTTCCCTCCCGGTACATCCCAGTTCCCACCCAGTACATCCTACTACATACCAGTTCCCTCCCAGTTCACTCCCAGTACATCCCAGTACTTCACAGTTCCCTCCCAGTACATCCCAGTACGTCCCAGTTCCCCTCAGTACATAACACTTCCCTCCCAGTACATACCAGTACATCCCAGTGTCCTCACAGTACGTCCCAGCTCCCTCACAGTACTGGGAGGGAACTGGGATGTACTGGGAGGGAACTGGGATGTACTGGGATGTAATGGGACGGAACTGGGATGTATTGGGAGGCACTGGGAAAGAAGTGGTAGTGAACCGGGAGGGAATTGGGATGTACGGGGATGAACTGGTAGGGAACAGGGATGTACTGGCATGGAACGGGGATGTATTGGGATGTACAGGAACGGAACTGGAATGTACGGCGATGTATTGGGATGTACTGGGAGCGAACTGGGATTTACTGGGATATACTGGGAGGAAACTGGGATATACTGGGAGGAAACTGGGAGGGAAGTGGGTGTCAACTGGGACATTCCAGTTTCCTCCCAGTACATCCCAGTTCCCTACCAGTGCAGCCCAGTACATCCCAGATCCCTCCCAGTCCCTCCCAGTACATCCCAGTACATCCCAGTTCCCTCACAGTACATCCCAGTTCCCTCCCAGTTCACACACAGTTCACTCCCAGTTCCATTCCAGTACATCCCAGTACATGCCAGTTGCCTCCCAGTTTCCTCTAAGTACATCCCAGTACTTTAAAGTTCCCTCCCAGTACATCCCAGTTCCCTCACAGTACATCCCAGTACTTCACAGTTCACTCCCACTACATCCCAGTACATCCCAGTTCCCCCTTGGTACATAACACTTCCCTCCCAATACATCCAAGTTCCCTCCCAGTACATCCCAATCCCCTCCCAGTACATCCCAGTTCCCTGCCAGTACATCCCAGTTCCCTCCCAGTACATACCAGTTCCCTCCCAGTACATACCAGTTCCCTCCCAGTTCCCTCCCACTACATCCCAGTTCCCTCCCAGTACATACCAGTTCCCTCCCAGTACATCCCAGTACATCCTGGTACATCCCAGTTCCCACCCAGTACATCCTACTACATACCAGTTCCCTCCCAGTTCACTCCCAGTACATCCCAGTACTTCACAGTTCCATCCCAGTACATCCCAGTACGCACCAGTTCCCCTCAGTACATAACACTTCCCTCCCAGTACATAACAGTACATCCCAGTGTCCTCACAGTACGTCCCAGTTCCCTCACAGTACATCCCAGTTCCCTACCAGTACGTCCCAGTTACCTCCCAGTTCACTCCCAGTACATAACAGTTACCTCCCAGTACATCCCAGTAGATCCTGGTACATCCCAAATCCCTGCCAGTTCCACCCGGTACAACCCAGTACAAGCCTGTACATCCTAGTTCCTCCACAGTACATCCCAGGGCATCCCCGCACATTGTAGTGCCTCCCAGTACATCCCAGTTCCCTCCCAGTACATCCCAGTTCCCTCCCAGTACATCCCAGTTCCCTCCCAGTTCCCTCCCACTACATCCCAGTACATCCCAGTTCCCTCCCAGTACATACCAGTTTCCTCCCAGTACATCCCAGTTCCCTCCCGGTACATCCCAGTTCCCACCCAGTACATCCTACTACATACCAGTTCCCTCCCAGTTCACTCCCAGTACATCCCAGTACTTCACAGTTCCCTCCCAGTACATCCCAGTACGTCCCAGTTCCCCTCAGTACATAACACTTCCCTCCCAGTACATACCAGTACATCCCAGTGTCCTCACGGTACGTCCCAGTTCCCTCACAGTACATCCCAGTTCCCTACCAGTACATCCCAGTTCCCTCCCTGTTCCTTCCCAGTACATAACAGTTACCTCCCAGTACATCCCAGTAGATCCTGGTACATCCCAAATCCCTGCCAGTTCCACCCGGTACAACCCAGTACAAGCCTGTACATCCTAGTTCCTCCACAGTACATCCCAGGGCATCCCCGCACATTGTAGTGCCTCCCAGTACATCCCAGTTCCCTCCCAGTACTGGGAGGGAACTGGGATGTACTGGGAGGGAACTGGGACGTACTGGGATGTAATGGGACGGAACTGGGATGTATTGGGAGGCACTGGAAAGAAGTGGTAGTGAACCGGGAGGGAATTGGGATGTACGGGGATGAACTGGTAGGGAACAGGGATGTACTGGCATGGAACGGGGATGTATTGGGATGTACAGGAACGGAACTGGAATGTACGGCGATGTATTGGGATGTACTGGGAGCGAACTGGGATTTACTGGGATATACTGGGAGGAAACTGGGATATACTGGGAGGAAACTGGGAGGGAAGTGGGTGTCAACTGGGACATTCCAGTTTCCTCCCAGTACATCCCAGTTCCCTACCAGTGCAGCCCAGTACATCCCAGATCCCTCCCAGTCCCTCCCAGTACATCCCAGTACATCCCAGTTCCCTCACAGTACATCCCAGTTCCCTCCCAGTTCACACACAGTTCACTCCCAGTTCCATTCCAGTACATCCCAGTTGCCTCCCAGTTCCCTCACAGTACATCCCAGTACTTCACAGTTCACTCCCACTACATCCCAGTACGTCCCAGTTCCCCCTTGGTACATAACACTTCCCTCCCAATACATCCAAGTTCCCTCCCAGTACATCCCAATCCCCTCCCAGTACATCCCAGTTCCCTGCCAGTACATCCCAGTTCCCTCCCAGTACATACCAGTTCCCTCCCAGTTCCCTCCCACTACATCCCAGTTCCCTCCCAGTACATACCAGTTCCCTCCCAGTACATCCCAGTACATCCTGGTACATCCCAGTTCCCACCCAGTACATCCTACTACATACCAGTTCCCTCCCAGTTCACTCCCAGTACATCCCAGTACTTCACAGTTCCATCCCAGTACATCCCAGTACGCACCAGTTCCCCTCAGTACATAACACTTCCCTCCCAGTACATAACAGTACATCCCAGTGTCCTCACAGTACGTCCCAGTTCCCTCACAGTACATCCCAGTTCCCTACCAGTACGTCCCAGTTACCTCCCAGTTCACTCCCAGTACATAACAGTTACCTCCCAGTACATCCCAGTAGATCCTGGTACATCCCAAATCCCTGCCAGTTCCACCCGGTACAACCCAGTACAAGCCTGTACATCCTAGTTCCTCCACAGTACATCCCAGGGCATCCCCGCACATTGTAGTGCCTCCCAGTACATCCCAGTTCCCTCCCAGTACTGGGAGGGACCTGGGATGTACTGGGAGGGACCTGGGACGTACTGGGAGGGAACTGGGATGTACTGGGATGTAATGGGACGGAACTGGGATGTATTGGGAGGCACTGGGAAAGAAGTGGTAGTGAACCGGGAGGGAATTGGGATGTACGGGGATGAACTGGTAGGAAACTGGGATGTACTGGCATGGAACGGGGATGTATTGGGATGTACAGGAACGGAACTGGAATGTACTGCGATGTACTGGGAGCAAACTGGGATTTACTGGGATGTACTGGGAGGAAACTGGGATATACTGGGAGGAAACTGGGAGGAAACTGGGATATACTGGGAGGAAACTGGGATATACTGGGAGGCATTGGGAGGGAAGTGGGTGTCAACTGGGACATTCCAGTTTCCTACCAGTACATCCCAGTTCCCTACCAGTGCAGCCCAGTACATCCCAGATCCCTCCCAGTACATCCCAGATCCCTCCCAGTCTGTCCCAGTACATCCCAGTTCCCTCACAGTACATCCCAGTTCACACACAGTTCACACACAGTTCACTCCCAGTTCCATTCCAGTACAGCCCAGTACATGCCACTTTCCTCCAAGTAAATCCCAGTTCTCTCCCACTACATCCAAGTTCCCTCCCACTTCCCGATAAGTACATCCCAGTACTTCACAGTTCACTCCCAGTACATCCCAGTTCCCCCTCGGTACATAACAATTCCCTCCCTGTACACCCCGGTACATCCCAGTTCCCACCCAGTACATCCTACTACATACCAGTTCCCTCCCAGTTCACTCCCAGTACATCCCAGTACTTCACAGTTCCCTCTAAGTACATCCCAGTATGTCCCAGTTCCCCTCAGTACATAACACTTCCCTCCCAGTACATACCAGTACATCCCAGTGTCCTCACAGTACGTCCAAGTTCCCTCACAGTACATCCCAGTTCCCTACCAGTACATCCCAGTTCCCTCCCTGTTCCTTCCCAGTACATAACAGTTACCTCCCAGTACATCCCAGTAGATCCTGGTACATCCCAAATCCCTGCTAGTTCCACCCGGTACAACCGAGTACAAGCCTGTACAGCCTAGTTCCTCCACAGTACATCCCAGGGCATCCCCGCACATTGTAGTGCCTCCCAGTACATCCCAGTTCCCTCCCAGTACTGGGAGGGACCTGGGATGTACTGGGAGGGACCTGGGATGTACTGGGAGGCACTGGGAAAGAAGTGGTAGTGAACCGGGAGGGAATTGGGATGTACGGGGATGAACTGGTAGGAAACTGGGATGTACTGGCATGGAACGGGGATGTATTGGGATGTACAGGCACGGAACTGGAATGTACTGCGATGTACTGGGATGTACTGGGAGCAAACTGGGATTTACTGGGATGTACTGGGAGGAAACTGGGATATACTGGGAGGCACTGGGAGGGAAGTGGGTGTCAACTGGGACATTCCAGTTTCCTCCCAGTACATCCCAGTTCCCTACCAGTGCAGCCCAGTACATCCCAGATCCCTCCCAGTACATCCCAGATCCCTCCCAGTCTGTCCCAGTACATCCCAGTTCCCTCACAGTACATCCCAGTTCACACACAGTTCACACACAGTTCACTCCCAGTTCCATTCCAGTACAGCCCAGTACATGCCACTTTCCTCCAAGTAAATCCCAGTTCTCTCCCACTACATCCAAGTTCCCTCCCACTTCCCTCTAAGTACATCCCAGTACTTCACAGTTCACTCCCAGTACATCCCAGTTCCCCCTCAGTACATAACAGTTCCCTCCCAGTACACCCCAGTACATCCCAGTTCCCTCCCAGTACCTCCCAGTTCCCTCTAAGTACATCCCAGTACTTCACAGTTCCCTCCCAGTTCACTCCCAGTTCCCTCCCAGTACATCCCAGTTCCCTCTAAGTACATCCCAATACTTCATAGTTCCCTCCCAGCACGTCCCAGTACGTCCCAGTTCCCCTCAGTACATAACACTTCCCTCCCAATACATACCAGTACATCCCAGTGTCCTCACGGTACGTCCCAGTTCGCTCCCAGTACATCCCAGTTCCCTCCCAGTCCGTCCCAATCCCCTCCCAGTACATCCCAGTTCCCTGCCAGTATGTCCCAGTACATCCCAGTTCCCTCCCAGTACATACCAGTTCCCTCCCAGTACATCCCAGTTCCCTACCAGTTCCCTCCCACTACATCCCAGTACATCCCAGTTCCCTCCCATTACATACCAGTTCCCTCCCAGTACATCCCAGTACATCCTGGTACATCCCAGTTCCCACCCAGTACATCCTACTACATACCAGTTCCCTCCCAGTTCACTCCCAGTACATCCCAGTACTTCACAGTTCCCTCCCAGTACATCCCAGTACGTCCCAGTTCCCCTCAGTACATAACACTTCCCTCCCAGTACATACCAGTACATCCCAGTGTCCTCACGGTACGTCCCAGTTCCCTACCAGTACATCCCAGTTCCGTCCCAGTTCACTCCCAGTACATAACAGTTACCTCCCATTACATCCTAGTAGATCCTAGGACATTTCAAATCCCTGCCAGTTCCACCCGGTACAACCCAGTACAAGCCTGTACATCCTAGTTCCTCCACGGTACATCCCAGGGCATCCCCGCACATTTTAGTGCCTCCCAGTACGTCCCAGGTCCCTCCCAGTACTGGGAGGGACCTGGGACGTACTGGGAGGGACCTGGGACGTACTGGGAGGGAACTGGGATGTACTGGGATGTAATGGGACGGAACTGGGATGTATTGGGAGGCACTGGGAAAGAAGTGGTAGTGAACCGGGAGGGAATTGGGATGTACGGGGATGAACTGGTAGGAAACTGGGATGTACTGGCATGGAACGGGGATGTATTGGGATGTACAGGAACAGAACTGGAATGTACAGCGGTGTATTGGCATGTACTGGCAGCGAGCTGGGATTTACTGGGATGTACTGGGAGGAAACTGGGATATACTGGGAGGAAACTGGGATATACTGGGAGGCATTGGGAGGGAAGTGGGTGTCAACTGGGACATTCCAGTTTCCTCCCAGTACATCCCAGTTCCCTACCAGTGCAGCCCAGTACATCCCAGTTCCCTCCCAGTCCGTCCCAATCCCCTCCCAGTACATCCCAGTTCCCTGCCAGTATGTCCCAGTACATCCCAGTTCCCTCCCAGTACATACCAGTTCCCTCCCAGTACATCCCAGTTCCCTCCCAGTTCCCTCCCACTACATCCCAGTACATCCCAGTTCCCTCCCAGTACATACCAGTTCCCTCCCAGTACATCCCAGTTCCCTCCCGGTACATCCCAGTTCCCACCCAGTACATCCTACTACATACCAGTTCCCTCCCAGTTCACTCCCAGTACATCCCAGTACTTCACAGTTCCCTCCCAGTACATCCCAGTACGTCCCAGTTCCCCTCAGTACATAACACTTCCCTCCCAGTACATACCAGTACATCCCAGTGTCCTCACAGTACGTCCCAGCTCCCTCACAGTACTGGGAGGGAACTGGGATGTACTGGGAGGGAACTGGGATGTACTGGGATGTAATGGGACGGAACTGGGATGTATTGGGAGGCACTGGGAAAGAAGTGGTAGTGAACCGGGAGGGAATTGGGATGTACGGGGATGAACTGGTAGGGAACAGGGATGTACTGGCATGGAACGGGGATGTATTGGGATGTACAGGAACGGAACTGGAATGTACGGCGATGTATTGGGATGTACTGGGAGCGAACTGGGATTTACTGGGATATACTGGGAGGAAACTGGGATATACTGGGAGGAAACTGGGATATACTGGGAGGAAACTGGGAGGGAAGTGGGTGTCAACTGGGACATTCCAGTTTCCTCCCAGTACATCCCAGTTCCCTACCAGTGCAGCCCAGTACATCCCAGATCCCTCCCAGTCCCTCCCAGTACATCCCAGTACATCCCAGTTCCCTCACAGTACATCCCAGTTCCCTCCCAGTTCACACACAGTTCACTCCCAGTTCCATTCCAGTACATCCCAGTACATGCCAGTTGCCTCCCAGTTTCCTCTAAGTACATCCCAGTACTTTAAAGTTCCCTCCCAGTACATCCCAGTTCCCTCACAGTACATCCCAGTACTTCACAGTTCACTCCCACTACATCCCAGTACATCCCAGTTCCCCCTTGGTACATAACACTTCCCTCCCAATACATCCAAGTTCCCTCCCAGTACATCCCAATCCCCTCCCAGTACATCCCAGTTCCCTGCCAGTACATCCCAGTTCCCTCCCAGTACATACCAGTTCCCTCCCAGTACATACCAGTTCCCTCCCAGTTCCCTCCCACTACATCCCAGTTCCCTCCCAGTACATACCAGTTCCCTCCCAGTACATCCCAGTACATCCTGGTACATCCCAGTTCCCACCCAGTACATCCTACTACATACCAGTTCCCTCCCAGTTCACTCCCAGTACATCCCAGTACTTCACAGTTCCATCCCAGTACATCCCAGTACGCACCAGTTCCCCTCAGTACATAACACTTCCCTCCCAGTACATAACAGTACATCCCAGTGTCCTCACAGTACGTCCCAGTTCCCTCACAGTACATCCCAGTTCCCTACCAGTACGTCCCAGTTACCTCCCAGTTCACTCCCAGTACATAACAGTTACCTCCCAGTACATCCCAGTAGATCCTGGTACATCCCAAATCCCTGCCAGTTCCACCCGGTACAACCCAGTACAAGCCTGTACATCCTAGTTCCTCCACAGTACATCCCAGGGCATCCCCGCACATTGTAGTGCCTCCCAGTACATCCCAGTTCCCTCCCAGTACATCCCAGTTCCCTCCCAGTTCCCTCCCACTACATCCCAGTACATCCCAGTTCCCTCCCAGTACATACCAGTTTCCTCCCAGTACATCCCAGTTCCCTCCCGGTACATCCCAGTTCCCACCCAGTACATCCTACTACATACCAGTTCCCTCCCAGTTCCCTCCCAGTACATCCCAGTACTTCACAGTTCCCTCCCAGTACATCCCAGTACGTCCCAGTTCCCCTCAGTACATAACACTTCCCTCCCAGTACATACCAGTACATCCCAGTGTCCTCACGGTACGTCCCAGTTCCCTCCCAGTACATCCCAGTTCCCTACCAGTACATCCCAGTTCCCTCCCTGTTCCTTCCCAGTACATAACAGTTACCTCCCAGTACATCCCAGTAGATCCTGGTACATCCCAAATCCCTGCCAGTTCCACCCGGTACAACCCAGTACAAGCCTGTACATCCTAGTTCCTCCACAGTACATCCCAGGGCATCCCCGCACATTGTAGTGCCTCCCAGTACATCCCAGTTCCCTCCCAGTACTGGGAGGGAACTGGGATGTACTGGGAGGGAACTGGGACGTACTGGGATGTAATGGGACGGAACTGGGATGTATTGGGAGGCACTGGAAAGAAGTGGTAGTGAACCGGGAGGGAATTGGGATGTACGGGGATGAACTGGTAGGGAACAGGGATGTACTGGCATGGAACGGGGATGTATTGGGATGTACAGGAACGGAACTGGAATGTACGGCGATGTATTGGGATGTACTGGGAGCGAACTGGGATTTACTGGGATATACTGGGAGGAAACTGGGATATACTGGGAGGAAACTGGGAGGGAAGTGGGTGTCAACTGGGACATTCCAGTTTCCTCCCAGTACATCCCAGTTCCCTACCAGTGCAGCCCAGTACATCCCAGATCCCTCCCAGTCCCTCCCAGTACATCCCAGTACATCCCAGTTCCCTCACAGTACATCCCAGTTCCCTCCCAGTTCACACACAGTTCACTCCCAGTTCCATTCCAGTACATCCCAGTTGCCTCCCAGTTCCCTCACAGTACATCCCAGTACTTCACAGTTCACTCCCACTACATCCCAGTACGTCCCAGTTCCCCCTTGGTACATAACACTTCCCTCCCAATACATCCAAGTTCCCTCCCAGTACATCCCAATCCCCTCCCAGTACATCCCAGTTCCCTGCCAGTACATCCCAGTTCCCTCCCAGTACATACCAGTTCCCTCCCAGTTCCCTCCCACTACATCCCAGTTCCCTCCCAGTACATACCAGTTCCCTCCCAGTACATCCCAGTACATCCTGGTACATCCCAGTTCCCACCCAGTACATCCTACTACATACCAGTTCCCTCCCAGTTCACTCCCAGTACATCCCAGTACTTCACAGTTCCATCCCAGTACATCCCAGTACGCACCAGTTCCCCTCAGTACATAACACTTCCCTCCCAGTACATAACAGTACATCCCAGTGTCCTCACAGTACGTCCCAGTTCCCTCACAGTACATCCCAGTTCCCTACCAGTACGTCCCAGTTACCTCCCAGTTCACTCCCAGTACATAACAGTTACCTCCCAGTACATCCCAGTAGATCCTGGTACATCCCAAATCCCTGCCAGTTCCACCCGGTACAACCCAGTACAAGCCTGTACATCCTAGTTCCTCCACAGTACATCCCAGGGCATCCCCGCACATTGTAGTGCCTCCCAGTCCATCCCAGTTCCCTCCCAGTACTGGGAGGGACCTGGGATGTACTGGGAGGGACCTGGGACGTACTGGGAGGGAACTGGGATGTACTGGGATGTAATGGGACGGAACTGGGATGTATTGGGAGGCACTGGGAAAGAAGTGGTAGTGAACCGGGAGGGAATTGGGATGTACGGGGATGAACTGGTAGGAAACTGGGATGTACTGGCATGGAACGGGGATGTATTGGGATGTACAGGAACGGAACTGGAATGTACTGCGATGTACTGGGATGTACTGGGAGCGAACTGGGATTTACTGGGATGTACTGGGAGGAAACTGGGATATACTGGGAGGAAACTGGGATATACTGGGAGGCATTGGGAGGGAAGTGGATGTCAACTGGGACATTCCAGTTTCCTCCCAGTACATCCCAGTTCCCTACCAGTGCAGCCCAGTACATCCCAGTTCCCTCCCAGTCCGTCCCAATCCCCTCCCAGTACATCCCAGTTCCCTGCCAGTATGTCCCAGTACATCCCAGTTCCCTCCCAGTACATACCAGTTCCCTCCCAGTACATACCAGTTCCCTCCCAGTACATCCCAGTACATCCTGGTACATCCCAGTTCCCACCCAGTACATCCTACCACATACCAGTTCCCTCCCAGTTCACTCCCAGTACATCCCAGTACTTTCCAGTTCCATCCCAGTACGCACCGGTTCCCCTCTGTACATAACACTTCCCTCCCAGTACATAACAGTACATCCCAGTGTCCTCACAGTACGTCCCAGTTCCCTCCCAGTACATCCCAGTTCCCTGCCAGTATGTCCCAGTACATCCCAGTTCCCTCCCAGTACATCTCAGTTCCCTCCCAGTACATCCCAGTTCCCTCCCAGTACATCCCAGTTCCCTCCCAGTTCCCTCCCACTACATCCCAGTACATCCCAGTTCCCTCCCAGTACATACCAGTTCCCTCCCAGTACATCCCAGTTCCCTCCCAGTACACCCCAGTTCCCTACCAGTGCAGCCCAGTATATCCCAGATCCCTCCCAGTCCCTCCCAGTACATCCCAGTACATCCCAGTTCCCTCACAGTACATCCCAGTTCCCTCCCAGTTCACACACAGTTCACTCCCAGTTCCATTCCAGTACATCCCAGTACATGCCAGTTGCCTCCCAGTTCCCTCACAGTACATCCCAGTACTTCACAGTTCACTCCCACTACATCCCAGTACGTCCCAGTTC
This sequence comes from Phalacrocorax aristotelis, assembly GCF_949628215.1. NCBI lineage: Eukaryota > Metazoa > Chordata > Aves > Suliformes > Phalacrocoracidae > Phalacrocorax > Phalacrocorax aristotelis. Next base: position 716,817 of record NW_027441157.1, on the reverse strand, counting down.
CCCCTTGGTACATAACACTTCCCTCCCAATACATCCAAGTTCCCTCCCACTACATCCCAATCCCCTCCCAGTACATCCCAGTTCCCTGCCAGTACATCCCAGTTCCCTCCCAGTACATCCCAGTTCCCTCCCAGTTCCCTCCCACTACATCCCAGTTCCCTCCCAGTACATCCCAGTTCCCTACCAGTACGTCCCAGTTACCTCCCAGTTCACTCCCAGTACATAACAGTTACCTCCCAGTACATCCCAGTAGATCCTGGTACATCCCAAATCCCTGCCAGTTCCACCCGGTACAACCCAGTACAAGCCTGTACATCCTAGTTCCTCCACAGTACATCCCAGGGCATCCCCGCACATTGTAGTGCCTCCCAGTACATCCCAGTTCCCTCCCAGTACTGGGAGGGACCTGGGAGGGAACTGGGACGTACTGGGAGGGAACTGGGATGTACTGGGATGTAATGGGACGGAACTGGGATGTATTGGGAGGCACTGGGAAAGAAGTGGTAGTGAACCGGGAGGGAATTGGGATGTACGGGGATGAACTGGTAGGGAACAGGGATGTACTGGCATGGAACGGGGATGTATTGGGATGTACAGGAACGGAACTGGAATGTACGGCGATGTATTGGGATGTACTGGGAGCGAACTGGGATTTACTGGGATATACTGGGAGGAAACTGGGATATACTGGGAGGAAACTGGGATATACTGGGAGGAAACTGGGAGGGAAGTGGGTGTCAACTGGGACATTCCAGTTTCCTCCCAGTACATCCCAGTTCCCTACCAGTGCAGCCCAGTACATCCCAGATCCCTCCCAGTCCCTCCCAGTACATCCCAGTACATCCCAGTTCCCTCACAGTACATCCCAGTTCCCTCCCAGTTCACACACAGTTCACTCCCAGTTCCATTCCAGTACATCCCAGTACATGCCAGTTGCCTCCCAGTTTCCTCTAAGTACATCCCAGTACTTTAAAGTTCCCTCCCAGTACATCCCAGTTCCCTCACAGTACATCCCAGTACTTCACAGTTCACTCCCACTACATCCCAGTACATCCCAGTTCCCCCTTGGTACATAACACTTCCCTCCCAATACATCCAAGTTCCCTCCCAGTACATCCCAATCCCCTCCCAGTACATCCCAGTTCCCTGCCAGTACATACCAGTTCCCTCCCAGTACATACCAGTTCCCTCCCAGTACATACCAGTTCCCTCCCAGTTCCCTCCCACTACATCCCAGTTCCCTCCCAGTACATACCAGTTCCCTCCCAGTACATCCCAGTACATCCTGGTACATCCCAGTTCCCACCCAGTACATCCTACTACATACCAGTTCCCTCCCAGTTCACTCCCAGTACATCCCAGTACTTCACAGTTCCATCCCAGTACATCCCAGTACGCACCAGTTCCCCTCAGTACATAACACTTCCCTCCCAGTACATAACAGTACATCCCAGTGTCCTCACAGTACGTCCCAGTTCCCTCACAGTACATCCCAGTTCCCTACCAGTACGTCCCAGTTACCTCCCAGTTCACTCCCAGTACATAACAGTTACCTCCCAGTACATCCCAGTAGATCCTGGTACATCCCAAATCCCTGCCAGTTCCACCCGGTACAACCCAGTACAAGCCTGTACATCCTAGTTCCTCCACAGTACATCCCAGGGCATCCCCGCACATTGTAGTGCCTCCCAGTACATCCCAGTTCCCTCCCAGTACATCCCAGTTCCCTCCCAGTACATCCCAGTTCCCTCCCAGTTCCCTCCCACTACATCCCAGTACATCCCAGTTCCCTCCCAGTACATACCAGTTTCCTCCCAGTACATCCCAGTTCCCTCCCGGTACATCCCAGTTCCCACCCAGTACATCCTACTACATACCAGTTCCCTCCCAGTTCCCTCCCAGTACATCCCAGTACTTCACAGTTCCCTCCCAGTACATCCCAGTACGTCCCAGTTCCCCTCAGTACATAACACTTCCCTCCCAGTACATACCAGTACATCCCAGTGTCCTCACGGTACGTCCCAGTTCCCTCACAGTACATCCCAGTTCCCTACCAGTACATCCCAGTTCCCTCCCTGTTCCTTCCCAGTACATAACAGTTACCTCCCAGTACATCCCAGTAGATCCTGGTACATCCCAAATCCCTGCCAGTTCCACCCGGTACAACCCAGTACAAGCCTGTACATCCTAGTTCCTCCACAGTACATCCCAGGGCATCCCCGCACATTGTAGTGCCTCCCAGTACATCCCAGTTCCCTCCCAGTACTGGGAGGGAACTGGGATGTACTGGGAGGGAACTGGGACGTACTGGGATGTAATGGGACGGAACTGGGATGTATTGGGAGGCACTGGAAAGAAGTGGTAGTGAACCGGGAGGGAATTGGGATGTACGGGGATGAACTGGTAGGGAACAGGGATGTACTGGCATGGAACGGGGATGTATTGGGATGTACAGGAACGGAACTGGAATGTACGGCGATGTATTGGGATGTACTGGGAGCGAACTGGGATTTACTGGGATATACTGGGAGGAAACTGGGATATACTGGGAGGAAACTGGGAGGGAAGTGGGTGTCAACTGGGACATTCCAGTTTCCTCCCAGTACATCCCAGTTCCCTACCAGTGCAGCCCAGTACATCCCAGATCCCTCCCAGTCCCTCCCAGTACATCCCAGTACATCCCAGTTCCCTCACAGTACATCCCAGTTCCCTCCCAGTTCACACACAGTTCACTCCCAGTTCCATTCCAGTACATCCCAGTTGCCTCCCAGTTCCCTCACAGTACATCCCAGTACTTCACAGTTCACTCCCACTACATCCCAGTACGTCCCAGTTCCCCCTTGGTACATAACACTTCCCTCCCAATACATCCAAGTTCCCTCCCAGTACATCCCAATCCCCTCCCAGTACATCCCAGTTCCCTGCCAGTACATCCCAGTTCCCTCCCAGTACATACCAGTTCCCTCCCAGTTCCCTCCCACTACATCCCAGTTCCCTCCCAGTACATACCAGTTCCCTCCCAGTACATCCCAGTACATCCTGGTACATCCCAGTTCCCACCCAGTACATCCTACTACATACCAGTTCCCTCCCAGTTCACTCCCAGTACATCCCAGTACTTCACAGTTCCATCCCAGTACATCCCAGTACGCACCAGTTCCCCTCAGTACATAACACTTCCCTCCCAGTACATAACAGTACATCCCAGTGTCCTCACAGTACGTCCCAGTTCCCTCACAGTACATCCCAGTTCCCTACCAGTACGTCCCAGTTACCTCCCAGTTCACTCCCAGTACATAACAGTTACCTCCCAGTACATCCCAGTAGATCCTGGTACATCCCAAATCCCTGCCAGTTCCACCCGGTACAACCCAGTACAAGCCTGTACATCCTAGTTCCTCCACAGTACATCCCAGGGCATCCCCGCACATTGTAGTGCCTCCCAGTACATCCCAGTTCCCTCCCAGTACTGGGAGGGACCTGGGATGTACTGGGAGGGAACTGGGACGTACTGGGAGGGAACTGGGATGTACTGGGATGTAATGGGACGGAACTGGGATGTATTGGGAGGCACTGGGAAAGAAGTGGTAGTGAACCGGGAGGGAATTGGGATGTACGGGGATGAACTGGTAGGAAACTGGGATGTACTGGCATGGAACGGGGATGTATTGGGATGTACAGGAACGGAACTGGAATGTACTGCGATGTACTGGGATGTACTGGGAGCGAACTGGGATTTACTGGGATGTACTGGGAGGAAACTGGGATATACTGGGAGGAAACTGGGATATACTGGGAGGCATTGGGAGGGAAGTGGATGTCAACTGGGACATTCCAGTTTCCTCCCAGTACATCCCAGTTCCCTACCAGTGCAGCCCAGTACATCCCAGTTCCCTCCCAGTCCGTCCCAATCCCCTCCCAGTACATCCCAGTTCCCTGCCAGTATGTCCCAGTACATCCCAGTTCCCTCCCAGTACATACCAGTTCCCTCCCAGTACATACCAGTTCCCTCCCAGTACATCCCAGTACATCCTGGTACATCCCAGTTCCCACCCAGTACATCCTACCACATACCAGTTCCCTCCCAGTTCACTCCCAGTACATCCCAGTACTTTCCAGTTCCATCCCAGTACGCACCGGTTCCCCTCTGTACATAACACTTCCCTCCCAGTACATAACAGTACATCCCAGTGTCCTCACAGTACGTCCCAGTTCCCTCCCAGTACATCCCAGTTCCCTGCCAGTATGTCCCAGTACATCCCAGTTCCCTCCCAGTACATCTCAGTTCCCTCCCAGTACATCCCAGTTCCCTCCCAGTACATCCCAGTTCCCTCCCAGTACATCCCAGTTCCCTCCCAGTTCCCTCCCACTACATCCCAGTACATCCCAGTTCCCTCCCAGTACATACCAGTTCCCTCCCAGTACATCCCAGTTCCCTCCCAGTACACCCCAGTTCCCTACCAGTGCAGCCCAGTATATCCCAGATCCCTCCCAGTCCCTCCCAGTCCCTCCCAGTACATCCCAGTTCCCTCACAGTACATCCCAGTTCCCTCCCAGTTCACACACAGTTCACTCCCAGTTCCATTCCAGTACATCCCAGTACATGCCAGTTGCCTCCCAGTTCCCTCACAGTACATCCCAGTACTTCACAGTTCACTCCCACTACATCCCAGTACGTCCCAGTTCCCCCTTGGTACATAACACTTCCCTCCCAATACATCCAAGTTCCCTCCCACTACATCCCAATCCCCTCCCAGTACATCCCAGTTCCCTGCCAGTACATCCCAGTTCCCTCCCAGTACATCCCAGTTCCCTCCCAGTTCCCTCCCACTACATCCCAGTTCCCTCCCAGTACATCCCAGTTCCCTACCAGTACGTCCCAGTTACCTCCCAGTTCACTCCCAGTACATAACAGTTACCTCCCAGTACATCCCAGTAGATCCTGGTACATCCCAAATCCCTGCCCGTTCCACCCGGTACAACCCAGTACAAGCCTGTACATCCTAGTTCCTCCACAGTACATCCCAGGGCATCCCCGCACATTGTAGTGCCTCCCAGTACATCCCAGTTCCCTCCCAGTACTGGGAGGGACCTGGGAGGGAACTGGGACGTACTGGGAGGGAACTGGGATGTACTGGGATGTAATGGGACGGAACTGGGATGTATTGGGAGGCACTGGGAAAGAAGTGGTAGTGAACCGGGAGGGAATTGGGATGTACGGGGATGAACTGGTAGGGAACTGGGATGTACTGGCATGGAACGGGGATGTATTGGGATGTACAGGAACGGAACTGGAATGTACTGCGATGTACTGGGATGTACTGGGAGCGAACTGGGATTTACTGGGATGTACTGGGAGGAAACTGGGATATACTGGGAGGAAACTGGGATATACTGGGAGGAAACTGGGATATACTGGGAGGCATTGGGAGGGAAGTGGGTGTCAACTGGGACATTCCAGTTTCCTCCCAGTACATCCCAGTTCCCTACCAGTGCAGCCCAGTACATCCCAGTTCCCTCCCAGTCCGTCCCAATCCCCTCCCAGTACATCCCAGTTCCCTCCCAGTATGTCCCAGTACATCCCAGTTCCCTCCCAGTACATACCTGTTCCCTCCCAGTACATCCCAGTACATCCTGGTACATCCCAGTTCCCACCCAGTACATCCTACTACATACCAGTTCCCTCCCAGTTCACTCCCAGTACATCCCAGTACTTCACAGTTCCCTCCCAGTACATCCCAGTACGTCCCAGTTCCCCTCAGTACATAACACTTCCCTCCCAGTACATCCCAGTTCCCTACCAGTACATCCCAGTTCCCTCCCTGTTCCTTCCCAGTACATAACAGTTACCTCCCAGTACATCCCAGTAGATCCTGGTACATCCCAAATCCCTGCCAGTTCCACCCGGTACAACCCAGTACAAGCCTGTACATCCTAGTTCCTCCACAGTACATCCCAGGGCATCCCCGCACATTGTAGTGCCTCCCAGTACATCCCAGCTCCCTCCCAGTACTGGGAGGGACCTGGGATGTACTGGGATGTAATGGGACGGAACTGGGATGTAATGGGACGGAACTGGGATGTAATGGGACGGAACTGGGAAAGAAGTGGTAGTGAACCGGGAGGGAATTGGGATGTACGGGGATGAACTGGTAGGAAACTGGGATGTACTGGCATGGAACGGGGATGTATTGGGATGGACAGGAACGGAACTGGAATGTACGGCGATGTATTGGCATGTACTGGCAGCGAGCTGGGATTTACTGGGATGTGCTGGGAGGAAACTGGGATATACTGGGAGGAAACTGGGATATACTGGGAGGCATTGGGAGGGAAGTGGGTGTCAACTGGGACATTCCAGTTTCCTCCCAGTACATCCCAGTTCCCTACCAGTGCAGCCCAGTACATCCCAGTTCCCTCCCAGTCCGTCCCAATCCCCTCCCAGTACATCCCAGTTCCCTGCCAGTATGTCCCAGTACATCCCAGTTCCCTCCCAGTACATCCCAGTTCCCTCCCACTACATCCCAGTACATCCCAGTTCCCTCCCAGTACATACCAGTTCCCTCCCACTACATCCCAGTACATCCTGGTACATCCCAGTTCCCACCCAGTACATCCTACTACATACCAGTTCCCTCCCAGTTCACTCCCAGTACATCCCAGTACTTCACAGTTCCCTCCCAGTACATCCCAGTACGTCCCAGTTCCCCTCAGTACATAACACCTCCCTCCCAGTACATACCAGTACATCCCAGTGTCCTCACAGTACGTCCCAGTTCCCTCACAGTACATCCCAGTTCCCTACCAGTACATCCCAGTTACCTCCCTGTTCCTTCCCAGTACATAACACTTCCCTCCCAGTACACCCCAGTAGATCCTGGTACATCCCAAATCCCTGCTAGTTCCACCCGGTACAACCCAGTACAAGCCTGTACACCCTACTTCCTCCACGGTACATCCCAGGACATCCCAGCACATTGTAGTGCCTCCCAGTACACCCCAGTGCCCTCCCAGTACATCCCAGTACATTCCAGTGCCCTCCCAGTACATCCCAGTACATTCCAGTGCCCTCCCAGTACATCCCAGTACATTCCAGTGCCCTCCCAGTACATCCCAGTACATTCCAGTGCCCTCCCAGTTCCCTCCCAGTACATTCCAGTGCCCTCCCAGTTCCCTCCCAGTACATCCCAGTTCCCTCCCAGTACATCCCAGTTCCCTCCCAGTACATCCCAGTACTTCACAGTTCCCTCCCAGCACATCCCAGTACGTCCCAGTTACCCTCAGTACATAACACTTCCCTCCCAGTACATACGAGTACATCCCAGTTCCCTACCAGTTCCTTCCCAGTACATAACAGTTACCTCCCAGTACATCCCAGTACATCCTGGTACATCCCAAATTCCTGCCAGTTCCACCCGGTACAACCCAGTACAAGCCTGTACATCCTAGTTCCTCCACACTACATCCCAGGACATCCCAGGACATTGTAGAGCCTCCCAGTACGTCCCAGTTCCCTCCCAATACAACCCAGTAGATCCTGGTACGTCCCCGTTCCCCGCACTGTACGTCCCCGTTCCCCACACTGTACGTCCCCGTTCCCCACACTATACGTCCCCGTTCCCCACACTATACGTCCCCGTTCCCCACACTGTACTGGCAGGACAACCGAGCCTGCGCAGCGATTTACATACGGAACGAGCAAGTTTGTACCAATCAGCAGACAGGACAATAATGAATATGTATGAATACGTAAAACATTGATCTACAAATTGTACGGGAAAGGTGCGTGAGGTACGCACGCCAGGAGGAGCGATCCCCCGTGCATCCGGCGCCGTGAATATAGAATGCCTGCTCTTTAATACTAAATTGGTGTTGAGGAGTCGTTTCCGATTTTAACGCGTTTTTCGGTAACAGTTTTGGCACCCCAGGTGGGAACCTGCTTTTGAATCTCGACGGATCCGTGGGATCGTGGGACCTGCAGCCGGCCCCGAGGAATTCTCCGGGAGAGCTTCCGATCCCCGGGCCAGAGAATTCTGAGCAAGATCCCCTGGATTGAGGTAAACAAGGCATTCTTTGAAGAAGAAACTTAGGTAGAATAATACGTGGGGTTAGTTTCCCACATAGGATAGGATAGCGGGTTTGAGTCCCACAGGCCTGCCCGTAAGGCGCGGCGAAAGCCACGCAGGGTCGGGGCCAAGAGGTGCCTCGGTTGGTAAGTCTCTGCTAGGCGAAAGCCTGTGGAGCGGGACCCGAGGGTAGGGGAGTCTTCAACAGGGGGTTGAAGTCTCCAGGGATATCTAGCAGGGGGCTACAGATCCCAGTGGCAGATTTCCAGTGAGACCTCTAACGGGGGTTGGAGTCCCTCTGACTAGTATTTGTGATAGTGCACTATCTCAACTACTAGTCGACTGGGAGACGGGAGCATTACTGAGTAGGAAACCTATCCCACAGAGAACACCTTTGCGATGTATTTTGAAGCACTGGAAAGACGTCGGGGGCGGTGACCCACTAACTCGGAAACCATTAATTGAAAATTGCAATCATTGGTGGCCAACGTATCAATTGGAAGGTGGGCACAAATGGCCAGAACACGAGACATTGCAATATCGTACCATCTTGCAATTAATGTTGTTTTGTAAAAAGGGAAGGCAAACGGGAAGAAGTGGCATATGTTGATTTGTTCTTTACACCGTGGAATCATCCCGAGCAGCAGAAACAGCGTGAGGTATGTCCACAAGATTCTACGGCAATGTTTCTGAAAAGAGGAAAACGTGGTGAGAACTTGAAAGAGTGTTGCTCTACTTGTGATACTGGATACTTCGCTTGATGAAACTGACAAGAAAATAGTATGGAATACAGCCAGAAGGCAGGTGCAGGGAGCACATGCTAACAGGAATTTACAGAGAACAATGAATAAGAATTGTCCATCTACAAATCCCGAGTGGGACCCTAATCAGCCAGGACCCAGGGGAATGTTGACTAGATGTCAGAGAAAGATTTTATTTGGAGTAAGACAAGCAATGCCAAAAGCAATAAATTGGTCAAAATTTATGAAGTGAGACAAGAATTAAGTGAGTCCCCTTCAGCCTTTATGGAAAGACTGAAGGTGACCACCAGAAAATATACTCATTTGAACCCAGAAAAACCAGAAAAAGCAATTCAGCTGGTCTCTATATTCATAAGACAATCAGCCCCAGATGGGGGCGGGGGGAGAGAAAACAACCTTCAGAAACTAGAACAACCTGAATCCAGAGATCTGGGTTAAATGCTTGAAGTAGCTTGGCATGAAGGAGACCAGGGGAATCAACCCTAGCTGAACACCTGGTTACACTGAAGCTACGGAATGAAGAAATAGAATTTTTGGTAGATACGGGAGCCACTTATTTGGTATTGAATACACGTGAAGAGAAATTTGATCATAAATCAGTAGATGTTGCTAGCGCAACAGGGCAAAGAAAAATTAGCCCCTCTCAGAGCCATTAAAGTTTAAATTGGAGAAGCAATGGGCAACTCACCAGTTTCTGCATATGCCTGAATGTCCACTGCCTCTGTTATGACGAGATCTATTAGGTCAATTAGATGCTCAAGTAACTTTTAAAGATGGAGAGATTAAATCACTAATACCAGAATCAAAAGCCACAGAGGCGAGAGCGTTTATGTTACAGGATTCCTCCAGGGAGGAACAGGTTCCCAAGGAAGTGGAAAACGTAGTAATTCCTTTGGTTTGAGCGAGCGGAGCTCCGGAGCGATCTAAGTGGGCAGAGCCGGTAAAAGTAACCTTAAAGCCTGGAGCCAAGCCCGTAAGACAAAAACAATACCCTATTAAGCGAGAGGCTCGAAAAGGATTACAGAAGTTAATTATAAAATTTTTCAGAATATGAGCTTTTAGTGGAATGTGAATCAGAATATAGTACTCCTGTGTCGCCAGTAAAGAAATCTAGAGGCAAAGAGTATTAGCTAGTTCACGATTTAAGGGCTATAAATCAGGTGGTCCAAGATATACATCCGGTAGTAGCTAATCCATACACTTTACTGACCTCTTTTAAAGGAGGAGCATAAACGGTTTACTGTACTAGATTTGAAGGACGCCTTCTTTTGCATACCTCCAGGCATAAAAAGTCAAAGCCTATTTGCTTTGCAATGGGAAAGCCCCACCACAGAATGAAAGACACAGCTACCATGGACCGTACTTCCACAAGGATTTAAAAATAGTCCTACGATACTTGAGACTCAGCTGGCAAAAAAAAATTAGAGATATAGAAAAAACAGAACCCAGGGAGAGGCATCTTGTTACAGAATGCGGATGACATTCTGATAGCGGCACAAAGTAAAGAAAAATGTTTTGAAATTTTTAAATTTTCTCGGCCAAGGAAGATGCGGAGTTTCCAGAAACAAAACCCAAATAGGAAAAGAAGCAGCCATTTATTTAGGATTTGAAATATCTCAAAGACAAAGACAATTAGAAAGTGAAAAGAAAGAAACTATTTGTCAAATTCCCGAACCTAGCAGCCCGAAGGAACTGAGAGCTTTTCTGAAAACAATGAAATAGCATCAGCTCTGGATTCTGAACTATAGACTGTATGTAAAACCATTATTTGAGGCATTGAAAGACTCAAAAGGATAAATATTTAACCTGGACGCCCGGATGCCAAACGGCATTCAAAGAACTGAAAAGAGCCTCGATGATGGCCCCTGCATTAGGCCTACCTGATTTCGCTAAACCTTTTCAGTTGTTTGTCCACGAAAGACAACATTTAGCCCTTGGAGTGCTGACACAGCGACTGGGAACCTGGAAGAGACCTGTGGGCTACTTCTCCAAACAACCTGACCACGCGAGTAAAAGATGGCCTAGGTGTTTACGGGCAGTAGCAACAACAGCGCTGCCGATCCGGGAAGCCCCAAAGTTAACAATGGGACAGAAGATGACAGTATATGTCCCGCACATAGCGGTGACTGTTTTAGGACAAAAGGGGGGTCGTTGGCTATCCCTTAGCAGAATGTTGAAATATCAAGTTGTTCTGTTAGAACAAGACGATGTGGAATCGAAGACTACTGCTATACTGAATCCTGCTATGTTTTTAACAACAGAAAACCTTACGGACAATTTAGAACACGATCGCTTGCTAACTATTGAACAAGTCTATTCCAGCAGACCAGACCTGAGACACAAACCTCTGGGAAAATCCTGATCTGGAGTTGTTTACAGATGGAAGAAGCTCTGGGCGAGAAGAGAAGCGAATGGCCGGATATGCTGTCGTTATCGCCGCCGAGGGAACGGAGTCAGGGGTGCTGCCTGCAAACACCTCAGCACAGAAAGCAGTATTGGTAGCATTGAAGCGAGCTCTGCGAATGGCAGAAGGACAAAGGATAAATATCTAGACTGATTCCAAACGTGCATTTGGTGTGATCCACGATCATGGAGCTATTGGGAAGGAGAAAGGACTGCCATCAGCCCAAGAATCATCAATACAGCATAAAGAAGAAATTCTCCAACTTCCGGAAGACGTGCAGAAACCAAAAGAAGTGGCGGTAAAGCGTTGCAAAGCTCATCAATTTGGCCAGACGGCTGTAAACATAAGCAAACGACTGACCGATAAAGCTGCAAAGAGGACTGCAGAGCAAGGTATCCTTGCACTAGTACCAGTAAAACAGATCAGAATTCCAAAGTTGAAACCGAGATATAATAAATTGGATGAGCAATTAGCAGAACAATTGGAAGCATCACAAAACACAGAGAGATGGTAGGTAACACCAGAAAAACAAGTAATAACAACAACCACCCCACAAGTTATGACAGAACTTGCAAAAGAAAACCATGAGCAAACACATTAGGCTGTAGGCGCTACGGTTTTGAGTTTAAAAACATCTGTAGCGTGTGTAGGCATGACAAGAATAGTTAAACCCATAGTAGCTAAGTGTCCAATCTGTCCTAGAAATAATCCCCTGAACCAAAGGAAACAACCTTTAGGAGTAACAAAACAAAAAATTCTCCCGGAAATTATTAGCAAATTAAGTTCTCTGAGTTACCCAGACAAAATAGATATAGCAGTATTTGTCAGTGCTGATTGACAAATTTTCTAGATGGCCAGCAGCTTTCTCGTGCTGCACCGACAAAGCTAGAGTAGTAGTTAAGACGTTGCTGAAGGAAATAATACCAAGATTTAGAGTGCCAACGGGAATGTCCTCTGATAGAGCACCACATTTTTTTGCAGAGGTACTTCAACAAATTAATAAAATTTTGGGTAGAAAATGGGACCTGCATACACCCTGGAGACCACAATCAAGTGAAAAATTTCAGAACATGAAGCAAACACTAAACTGACATAGTGGAATATTATTGATCTAGGATGGAAGTATTGAGAAAATTATTATTTCAGAACTTCCAAACAGGGGAAATGTAACCAAAGTGATGAAATCAACCAGAGACGGTGTTCCATTACGGGAACATGGAGCGTACCAATCAGCGTATCTGTCGATCTGCATTTTAGTCCGTAGGCGATCATTAATGCGAACAGAACAACAGACAACGTGCTTCTGTCAGAAAAGGATGAAAAAACGCTGTTTCGCTTAGCGGACTGAGAAAACTAGCCAAGACTGCCAAGAGTAAGAGCCGAGAAGCTAAAAGGTAATTCCGGCAGGGGGAGATCGCGACCACCGACTCACAGACCACCACCGACCCAAGTAACAGAAGAGAACAACGGAAGAGGACAACCGAGCCTGCGCAGCGATTTACATACGGAACGAGCAAGTTTGTACCAATCAGCAGACAGGACAATAATGAATATGTATGAATACGTAAAACATTGATCTACAAATTGTACGGGAAAGGTGCGTGAGGTACGCACACCAGGAGGAGCGATCCCCCGTGCATCCGGCGCCGCGAATAAAGAATGCCTGCTCTTTAATACTAAATTGGTGTTGAGGAGTCGTTTCCGATTTTAACGCGTTTTTCGGTAACACAGGGAGTCAGATCAAGAGAGCCAGAGAACAACAAAACACCGACAGGCTACAGGACAGAGCAGGAGGAATAAAAAAAAAAAAAAAAACGGAGCCAGAGCCAGGCAGAGAGAGGCGGAGAAAGAAAAAGGAGCCACAGGCTACAGGACAGAGAGAGGGAGGACTGAAAAGACGGGGAGGCAGGGAGACACTCAGAGCGAGACGGAGAAAGAAGGTGCGGGGGGGGCGCAAAAAAAAATAATTTTGCAGCAGGTAAGGAAAGAGAGGGGGCCGGGGGAGAGACAGGGAGGGCCCAGGACGTACAAGAGAGGCAACGGGGCCCCAGTGGCCCAGGACTCACCGCGACTCTCGCTCTCAGCGCTGCTGGCACAATTTAGCCGTTCAGATGCTTCTTTCCCCTCCTCTCCTCCCTGCCTCTTCTGCAGCTCCAGACTCTAGGCCGTCCTCCACCTGAAGAGAATACGTGGGTGTCTTACAGCTCTTACCAGATGAGGCTTCCTAGGCACGTAGCCTAGCTCGCTCGTGCACTACACGCCCGTACCCAACTCTGGGTTACGCGTACAGACCCTACGGTGCACGTTGGTGGCCTGGCCCGCTGCGGGCTATGAAGGGGGATCCTTCCTCCCCCACCTGCATGGACAGGCTCTCTCTTGCCTGCGGCAGGAAGGCAGCTGGCAGCCAGAGCACCTTCAGTTTCTTCTTCTTTACCTTTCGTTGGCGTCTCCAGCTTCAGCCGAGGCAGCTCCTGTCCGCAGCCGGGAAGGGTTTTGTCTATCCCTTTTCGGCCCTGCGCTGCGAGGACGGGCAGAGAGAAGCCACGCGAGCCTGAGACGGCCGCAGGCAACGGCATCCCCGGGGGAAGGACAGACAACCACGTCCTCAGCACGGTCTCTGGGAGAGGGAAAGAAGAAACAGCGACCGTCATTACCGTCGATCGACCCTGGCCAAAGCCTCTCCTTCCGCAGGGGCTTCTGGACACACCGCTCCCTCCCCACGCTACTGCTAAGGGCCCCTGCGCCAAGGGGGAATCCAGTGCGCTTGAGGGACGGCTTGCTGCCTTCACGACAGGGCCTGGGGGCGGCCTAAGGCTATGCAGCACGCTTATGGGGAGGTGCCGGAGCTGGGGGCAGGCGCACGGGGCAAGGGGGGCCAGGGGAGGCTGAGCGGGACCTCCGGTGGGCCGGGGAAGCGGCCATCATCTGCGCCCTGGGCACAGGGAAAAGGTCATCGTCCTCCTCCTTTCCCTCTTCCCTTCTGTCAGCTCCCGGGGAACTCACCGCTTCTCGGGAAGCGGCCGCACCCGCAAGCCCCCAGTAATCAACACGAATCCAACCCCAAAAATACACCTCGCGTACCGTACGCGCCACGGCCGCCCGGCACCCGAGCGCCGGAAGACCGCGCCTCCCGCCACGCCCGGCGAACCACGTGACAGGGCCGGCAGCCACTGCGCCAGGCATACAGCTCCCGGCATGCTCTGCGGCACAACCCGGCCACCCGGCAGCCGCAAGGACTACAGCTCCCGGCATGCTCTGCGGCACAACCCGGCCGCCCGGCGGCCGGTTTGATGCGGAGCCACCCAGCATCCCTGCGAGCACAGCTGCAGGCGCAACAGCAGTTACGCAGCCACAACTAGGCACTAAACAAAGGCTTTCCAACACTGGAGGTCTAGAACAGGTAGACATTAGCACAGAAGCACAAGGGGCTCCGTCACCCTGCACAAATCTCCCCGTGCCTACACACGCACACGTTCAGAAGTTAGTTATCAGAAAACGCCCGACTCAGCCATTTGCCACAGTCACGAGACTCACGACATGATAACACGACATGACACACGAGGTGGGCTCAGAGTTTTAAGGCAAGAAATACCTCCCACGCCCCCCACCCGAGATCTTTCAGGGTCCACACCTGCCATCGCCCCGCACCAAACCTACCCGGCCAAAGGCTTTCAGGTGGCCTGAAACACTGTACAAAGAAAATAACCAGGGACAGACCTGCATTGTTCGGAAGCGAACGATGCCCGACCGGGGCTCCTCTGCGGGGCACGGAGCCCCCCGGCCCCGCCCGGAGACACACACCCGCCCCCCGCTGCCCAAACTCACCCACCAGCGCTCTCCGGCCCCCGGACACGGCCGCGCTGCTCTCTCAGGCGGCTGCCGCAGGCGAGGCTCGGGCACCGCCAGGCCTCCAGGCGTCCCGAGGGGCTGCCGGCCACCGCAGGGGATGGCTGCCGGCGGCCGGACCGCCGCGGCGCTCCCCGCCCAGCTCCGAGCAGGCTCCGCCGGCCGCGGGCTTCCCACGCCGGGCCGCAGAGGGGCCCCGGCACCGCACAGGGACGCCTCGCGACCCGGCCGCCACACGCACCGGCCCTTCGGCCTCCACACGCACCGCTCCCGCCCCCGCTCCGCCGCGCCGCGCACGCGCCACCGGAAGCCCGAGCCCCGCGGGGCGGCCCTTAAAGGGCGGCCGGAAGGAACGGCCCCCACCGGCCCCGCCACCGCGCCCAGCCGGTGAGCGCCAGCGCCCCCTGCTGGCCGGGCCGCGCTCAGCTCGCGAGGGCGCCGAGGGCCGGGCGGGGCGGGGCGGGACGCGCCGGCTCGGGGCCAGCGCCTTCTCGGGGCGAGCGGGAAACCCCTGCGGGCCCCGGTCACGGACGGGCAGAGCCGCGCGCCCTCCGAGAGCTGCTGAACGCGGCTGCCGCTCGTGACACATACCGAGCCGTCTGCGACGGGAGCGGGCAGAGGAGGAAGGGGCCGGCGGCCGCGGCGCCCTGGCCCCAGGCGGGGGGGGGGGGCTGGGGCCCGGGGGGCCGCCCCCCTCCTCACAGTTCCCTCACGGTTCCCTCACGGTTCCCTCACGGTTCATCCCATGGACGGAACCGGGACCTACTGTGAGGCACTGGGAAAGAAGTGGGAGGAAGCCGGGACAGACCAATATAGCCCAGTATGGACTAGACCAATATAGCCCAGTATGGACTAGACCAATATAGCCCAGTATGGACTAGACCAATATAGCCCAGTATGGACTGGAGGGAACTGCGAGGGAACCGCGAGAGAACCCCACAGAACAAACCATGGGGCACGAGAAGGCAGAGAATTAAGAATTAGGGACAGGGAGCCAGAAAAAAAAAAGAAAAAAACCAAAGGGAGACAGAGAGCAAAAGGAATCGCAATGCGTACGGAGAGAAGAGAGAAACAATTCTAGCATAGGGTCACGCGGGAGCCAGGGACAGCAAGATGGAGAAAGGACAGAAGCTACAGGCTACAGGGCAGAGAGGGAAGAATTAATGAATAGACACAGAGAGATGTGCAGAAAGACATGGAGAAAGGCTAAAGATCACACGGCCTACAGGGAAGAGAGAAGAGAGGGAGGAATTTTAAAAACAGGGGCAAGAAGCCAGAGAGAGGGAGAGAGAAGCAACAATAAAATGGGGACAAGCCACAGGGCAGCGAGGAGGGAATCAATGAATAAGAACACGAGACCAAAGAGAACACAATGTAGAATGGAAAAAAGGAACAGCGGCCTACAGGGAAGGAGGAATTAAAGATCAGGGACTGGGAGGCAGACAGAGACACATGAAGAAACAAGTGAAAAAAAAGAAAAAAAACAAACCAACAGCAATGGGCTACAAAGACAGAGAGGGAGGAAATGAGGAAATAAAACATCGCAGCAAGGAGCTGGACAGAGAGAGATGAGGACAAACAAATAGCACGGGTCCACGTGACAGAGAACGTGGAATTAGAACACAGAGAGAGGGAGCCGGACAGAGAGAGAGGCCGAGAGAAACATCTAGACAGGCTACAGCGGGCAGAGGCAGGAATTAAAACCTAGGGACAGGGAGCTGGACAGAGAGAGATGGAGGTCACAGGGAACAGCGGTGGCTGCAGGAAGAACAGGAATTCATGAATAGGGAAAGGGAGCTGGACAGAGAAGAACTCAGAAAGGCAAGAACAGTAGCAGGGTACAGAGCAGAGAAGACAAATTAAAAAGCACGGGGGGAGCGTTGAGGCAGACAGAGAGAGATTAAGAAAAAAGTCACGGGCTACGTGGCAAAGCAGGAGGAATTCAGAAACGAGGATGGGAACCAAGGGAGAGTGTGCTGGTGAAGGATAACGGGCATTAAAAGTGAGGGACGGGGAGCTGGGAAAAGCGAGGCAGAGAAAAACAGAATCACAGAGAGAATCACACAAAGCCAAAAAAGAAGAAACTGAACAACAGGAACAGGTGTAACCAAAGCGATGAAATCAACCAACCAGAGACGGTGTTCCATTACGGGAACATGGAGCGTACCAATCAGCGCACCTGTCGATCTGCATTTTAGTGCCTAGGCGATCGTTAATGTCAGCAGAACAACAGACAACATGCTTCTGTAAGAAAAGGATGACAAAACGCGGTTTCGCTTAGCGGACTGAGAAAACTAGCCAAGACTGCCAAGAGTAAGAGCCGAGAAGCTAAAAGGTAATTCCGGCAGGGGGAGATCGCGACCACCGACTCACAGACCACCACCGACCCAAGTAACACCACCTACTCAGAAGAGAACAACGGAAGAGGACAACCGAGCCTGCGCAGTGACTGACATACGGAACGAGCAAGTTTGTACCCATCGCTAGACAAGACAATAACGACTATGTATGAGTATGTAAAATTTTCATCTACAAATTGTACAGGAAAGGTGCGTGAGGTACGCACGCCAGGAGGAGCGATCCCCCGTGCATCCGGCGCCGTGAATATAGAATGCCTGCTCTTTAATACTAAATTGGTGTTGAGGAGTCGTTTCCGATTTTAACGCGTTTTTCGGTAACAGTTTTGGCACCCCAGGTGGGAACCTGCTTTTGAATCTCGACGGATCCGTGGGATCGTGGGACCTGCAGCCGGCCCCGAGGAATTCTCCGGGAGAGCTTCCGATCCCCGGGCCAGAGAATTCTGAGCAAGATCCCCTGGATTGAGGTAAACAAGGCATTCTTTGAAGAAGAAACTTAGGTAGAATAATACGTGGGGTTAGTTTCCCACATAGGATAGGATAGCGGGTTTGAGTCCCACAGGCCTGCCCGTAAGGCGCGGCGAAAGCCACGCAGGGTCGGGGCCAAGAGGTGCCTCGGTTGGTAAGTCTCTGCTAGGCGAAAGCCTGTGGAGCGGGACCCGAGGGTAGGGGAGTCTTCAACAGGGGGTTGAAGTCTCCAGGGATATCTAGCAGGGGGCTACAGATCCCAGTGGCAGATTTCCAGTGAGACCTCTAACGGGGGTTGGAGTCCCTCTGACTAGTATTTGTGATAGTGCACTATCACAACTACTAGTCGACTGGGAGACGGGAGCATTACTGAGTAGGAAACCTATCCCACAGAGAACACCTTTGCGATGTATTTTGAAGCACTGGAAAGACGTCGGGGGCAGTGACCCACTAACTCGGAAACCATTAATTGAAAATTGCAATCATTGGTGGCCAACGTATCAATTGGAAGGTGGGCACAAATGGCCAGAACACGAGACATTGCAATATCGTACCATCTTGCAATTAATGTTGTTTTGTAAAAAGGGAAGGCAAACGGGAAGAAGTGGCATATGTTGATTTGTTCTTTACACCGTGGAATCATCCCGAGCAGCAGAAACAGCGTGAGGTATGTCCACAAGATTCTACGGCAATGTTTCTGAAAAGAGGAAAACGTGGTGAGAACTTGAAAGAGTGTTGCTCTACTTGTGATACTGGATACTTCGCTTGATGAAACTGACAAGAAAATAGTATGGAATACAGCCAGAAGGCAGGTGCAGGGAGCACATGCTAACAGGAATTTACAGAGAACAATGAATAAGAATTTTCCATCTACAAATCCCGAGTGGGACCCTAATCAGCCAGGACCCAGGGGAATGTTGACTAGATGTCAGAGAGAGATTTTATTTGGAGTAAGACAAGCAATGCCAAAAGCAATAAATTGGTCAAAATTTATGAAGTGAGACAAGAATTAAGTGAGTCCCCTTCAGCCTTTATGGAAAGACTGAAGGTGACCACCAGAAAATATACTCATTTGAACCCAGAAAAACCAGAAAAAGCAATTCAGCTGGTCTCTATATTCATAAGACAATCAGCCCCAGATGGGGGCGGGGGGAGAGAAAACAACCTTCAGAAACTAGAACAACCTGAATCCAGAGATCTGGGTTAAATGCTTGAAGTAGCTTGGCATGAAGGAGACCAGGGGAATCAACCCTAGCTGAACACCTGGTTACACTGAAGCTACGGAATGAAGAAATAGAATTTTTGGTAGATACGGGAGCCACTTATTTGGTATTGAATACACGTGAAGAGAAATTTGATCATAAATCAGTAGATGTTGCTAGCGCAACAGGGCAAAGAAAAATTAGCCCCTCTCAGAGCCATTAAAGTTTAAATTGGAGAAGCAATGGGCAACTCACCAGTTTCTGCATATGCCTGAATGTCCACTGCCTCTGTTATGACGAGATCTATTAGGTCAATTAGATGCTCAAGTAACTTTTAAAGATGGAGAGATTAAATCACTAATACCAGAATCAAAAGCCACAGAGGCGAGAGCGTTTATGTTACAGGATTCCTCCAGGGAGGAACGGGTTCCCGAGGAAGTGGAAAACGTAGTAATTCCTTTGGTTTGAGCGAGCGGAGCTCCGGAGCGATCTAAGTGGGCAGAGCCGGTAAAAGTAACCTTAAAGCCTGGAGCCAAGCCCGTAAGACAAAAACAATACCCTATTAAGCGAGAGGCTCGAAAAGGATTACAGAAGTTAATTATAAAATTTTTCAGAATATGAGCTTTTAGTGGAATGTGAATCAGAATATAGTACTCCTGTGTCGCCAGTAAAGAAATCTAGAGGCAAAGAGTATTAGCTAGTTCACGATTTAAGGGCTATAAATCAGGTGGTCCAAGATATACATCCGGTAGTAGCTAATCCATACACTTTACTGACCTCTTTTAAAGGAGGAGCATAAATGGTTTACTGTACTAGATTTGAAGGACGCCTTCTTTTGCATACCTCCAGGCATAAAAAGTCAAAGCCTATTTGCTTTGCAATGGGAAAGCCCCACCACAGAATGAAAGACACAGCTACCATGGACCGTACTTCCACAAGGATTTAAAAATAGTCCTACGATACTTGAGACTCAGCTGGCAAAAAAAAATTAGAGATATAGAAAAAACAGAACCCAGGGAGAGGCATCTTGTTACAGAATGCGGATGACATTCTGATAGCGGCACAAAGTAAAGAAAAATGTTTTGAAATTTTTAAATTTTCTCGGCCAAGGAAGATGCGGAGTTTCCAGAAACAAAACCCAAATAGGAAAAGAAGCAGCCATTTATTTAGGATTTGAAATATCTCAAAGACAAAGACAATTAGAAAGTGAAAAGAAAGAAACTATTTGTCAAATTCCCGAACCTAGCAGCCCGAAGGAACTGAGAGCTTTTCTGAAAACAATGAAATAGCATCAGCTCTGGATTCTGAACTATAGACTGTATGTAAAACCATTATTTGAGGCATTGAAAGACTCAAAAGGATAAATATTTAACCTGGACGCCCGGATGCCAAACGGCATTCAAAGAACTGAAAAGAGCCTCGATGATGGCCCCTGCATTAGGCCTACCTGATTTCGCTAAACCTTTTGAGTTGTTTGTCCACGAAAGACAACATTTAGCCCTTGGAGTGCTGACACAGCGACTGGGAACCTGGAAGAGACCTGTGGGCTACTTCTCCAAACAACCTGACCACGCGAGTAAAAGATGGCCTAGGTGTTTACGGGCAGTAGCAACAACAGCGCTGCCGATCCGGGAAGCCCCAAAGTTAACAATGGGACAGAAGATGACAGTATATGTCCCGCACATAGCGGTGACTGTTTTAGAACAAAATGGGGGTCGTTGGCTATCCCTTAGCAGAATGTTGAAATATCAAGTTGTTCTGTTAGAACAAGACGATGTGGAATCGAAGACTACTGCTATACTGAATCCTGCTATGTTTTTAACAACAGAAAACCTTACGGACAATTTAGAACACGATCGCTTGCTAACTATTGAACAAGTCTATTCCAGCAGACCAGACCTGAGACACAAACCTCTGGGAAAATCCTGATCTGGAGTTGTTTACAGATGGAAGAAGCTCTGGGCGAGAAGAGAAGCGAATGGCTGGATATGCTGTCGTTATCGCCGCCGAGGGAATGGAGTCAGGGGTGCTGCCTGCAAACACCTCAGCACAGAAAGCAGTATTGGTAGCATTGAAGCTAGCTCTGCGAATGGCAGAAGGACAAAGGATAAATATCTAGACTGATTCCAAACGTGCATTTGGTGTGATCCACGATCATGGAGCTATTGGGAAGGAGAAAGGACTGCCATCAGCCCAAGAATCATCAATACAGCATAAAGAAGAAATTCTCCAACTTCCGGAAGACGTGCAGAAACCAAAAGAAGTGGCGGTAAAGCGTTGCAAAGCTCATCAATTTGGCCAGACGGCTGTAAACATAAGCAAACGACTGACCAATAAAGCTGCAAAGGGGACTGCAGAGCAAGGTATCCTTGCACTAGTACCAGTAAAACAGATCAGAATTCCAAAGTTGAAACCGAGATATAATAAATTGGATGAGCAATTAGCAGAACAATTGGAAGCATCACAAAACACAGAGAGATGGTAGGTAACACCAGAAAAACAAGTAATAACAACAACCACCCCACAAGTTATGACAGAACTTGCAAAAGAAAACCATGAGCAAACACATTAGGCTGTAGGCGCTACGGTTTTGAGTTTAAAAACATCTGTAGCGTGTGTAGGCACGACAAGAATAGTTAAACCCATAGTAGCTAAGTGTCCAATCTGTCCTAGAAATAATCCCCTGAACCAAAGGAAACAACCTTTAGGAGTAACAAAACAAAAAATTCTCCCGGAAATTATTAGCAAATTAAGTTCTCTGAGTTACCCAGACAAAATAGATATAGCAGTATTTGTCAGTGCTGATTGACAAATTTTCTAGATGGCCAGCAGCTTTCTCGTGCTGCACCGACAAAGCTAGAGTAGTAGTTAAGACGTTGCTGAAGGAAATAATACCAAGATTTAGAGTGCCAACGGGAATGTCCTCTGATAGAGCACCACATTTTTTTGCAGAGGTACTTCAACAAATTAATAAAATTTTGGGTAGAAAATGGGACCTGCATACACCCTGGAGACCACAATCAAGTGAAAAATTTCAGAACATGAAGCAAACACTAAACTGACATAGTGGAATATTATTGATCTAGGATGGAAGTATTGAGAAAATTATTATTTCAGAACTTCCAAACAGGGGAAATGTAACCAAAGTGATGAAATCAACCAGAGACGGTGTTCCATTACGGGAACATGGAGCGTACCAATCAGCGTATCTGTCGATCTGCATTTTAGTCCGTAGGCGATCATTAATGCGAACAGAACAACAGACAACGTGCTTCTGTCAGAAAAGGATGAAAAAACGCTGTTTCGCTTAGCGGACTGAGAAAACTAGCCAAGACTGCCAAGAGTAAGAGCCGAGAAGCTAAAAGGTAATTCCGGCAGGGGGAGATCGCGACCACCGACTCACAGACCACCACCGACCCAAGTAACAGAAGAGAACAACGGAAGAGGACAACCGAGCCTGCGCAGCGATTTACATACGGAACGAGCAAGTTTGTACCAATCAGCAGACAGGACAATAATGAATATGTATGAATACGTAAAACATTGATCTACAAATTGTACGGGAAAGGTGCGTGAGGTACGCACGCCAGGAGGAGCGATCCCCCGTGCATCCGGCGCCACGAATAAAGAATGCCTGCTCTTTAATACTAAATTGGTGTTGAGGAGTCGTTTCCGATTTTAACGCGTTTTTCGGTAACACAGGGAGTCAGATCAAGAGAGCCAGTGAACAACAAAACACCGACAGGCTACAGGACAGAGCAGGAGGAATAAAAAAAAAAAAACGGAGCCAGAGCCAGGCAGAGAGAGGCAGAGAAAGAAAAAGGAGCCACAGGCTACAGGACAGAGAGAGGGAGGACTGAAAAGACGGGGAGGCAGGGAGACACTCAGAGCGAGACGGAGAAAGAAGGTGCGGGGGGGGCGCAAAAAAAAATAATTTTGCAGCAGGTAAGGAAAGAGAGGGGGCCGGGGGAGAGACAGGGAGGGCCCAGGACGTACAAGAGAGGCAACGGGGCCCCAGTGGCCCAGGACTCACCGCGACTCTCACTCTCAGCGCTGCTGGCACAATTTAGCCGTTCAGATGCTTCTTTCCCCTCCTCTCCTCCCTGCCTCTTCTGCAGCTCCAGACTCTAGGCCGTCCTCCACCTGAAGAGAATACGTGGGTGTCTTACAGCTCTTACCAGATGAGGCTTCCTAGGCACGTAGCCTAGCTCGCTCGTGCACTACACGCCCGTACCCAACTCTGGGTTACGCGTACAGACCCTACGGTGCACGTTGGTGGCCTGGCCCGCTGCGGGCTATGAAGGGGGATCCTTCCTCCCCCACCTGCATGGACAGGCTCTCTCTTGCCTGCGGCAGGAAGGCAGCTGGCAGCCAGAGCACCTTCAGTTTCTTCTTCTTTACCTTTCGTTGGCGTCTCCAGCTTCAGCCGAGGCAGCTCCTGTCCGCAGCCGGGAAGGGTTTTGTCTATCCCTTTTCGGCCCTGCGCTGCGAGGACGGGCAGAGAGAAGCCACGCGAGCCTGAGACGGCCGCAGGCAACGGCATCCCCGGGGGAAGGACAGACAACCACGTCCTCAGCACGGTCTCTGGGAGAGGGAAAGAAGAAACAGCGACCGTCATTACCGTCGATCGACCCTGGCCAAAGCCTCTCCTTCCGCAGGGGCTTCTGGACACACCGCTCCCTCCCCACGCTACTGCTAAGGGCCCCTGCGCCAAGGGGGAATCCAGTGCGCTTGAGGGACGGCTTGCTGCCTTCACGACAGGGCCTGGGGGCGGCCTAAGGCTATGCAGCACGCTTATAGGGAGGTGCCGGAGCTGGGGGCAGGCGCACGGGGCAAGGGGGGCCAGGGGAGGCTGAGCGGGACCTCCGGTGGGCCGGGGAGGCGGCCATCATCTGCGCCCTGGGCACAGGGAAAAGGTCATCGTCCTCCTCCTTTCCCTCTTCCCTTCTGTCAGCTCCCGGGGAACTCACCGCTTCTCGGGAAGCGGCCGCACCCGCAAGCCCCCAGTAATCAACACGAATCCAACCCCAAAAATACACCTCGCGTACCGTACGCGCCACGGCCGCCCGGCACCCGAGCGCCGGAAGACCGCGCCTCCCGCCACGCCCGGCGAACCACGTGACAGGGCCGGCAGCCACTGCGCCAGGCATACAGCTCCCGGCATGCTCTGCGGCACAACCCGGCCGCCCGGCAGCCGCAAGGACTACAGCTCCCGGCATGCTCTGCGGCACAACCCGGCCGCCCGGCGGCCGGTTTGATGCGGAGCCACCCAGCATCCCTGCGAGCACAGCTGCAGGCGCAACAGCAGTTACGCAGCCACAACTAGGCACTAAACAAAGGCTTTCCAACACTGGAGGTCTAGAACAGGTAGACATTAGCACAGAAGCACAAGGGGCTCCGTCACCCTGCACAAATCTCCCCGTGCCTACACACGCACACGTTCAGAAGTTAGTTATCAGAAAACGCCCGACTCAGCCATTTGCCACAGTCACGAGACTCACGACATGATAACACGACATGACACACGAGGTGGGCTCAGAGTTTTAAGGCAAGAAATACCTCCCACGCCCCCCACCCGAGATCTTTCAGGGTCCACACCTGCCATCTCCCCGCACCAAACGTAACCGGCCAAAGGCTTTCAGGTGGCCCGAAACACTGTACAAAGAAAATAACCAGGGACAGACCTGCATTGTTCGGAAGCGAACGATGCCCGACCGGGGCTCCTCTGCGGGGCACGGGGCTCCTCTGCGGGGCACGGAGCCCCCCGGCCCCGCCCGGAGACACACACCCGCCCCCCGCTGCCCAAACTCACCCACCAGCGCTCTCCGGCCCCCGGACACGGCCGCGCTGCTCTCTCAGGCGGCTGCCGCAGGCGAGGCTCGGGCACCGCCAGGCCTCCAGGCGTCCCGAGGGGCTGCCGGCCACCGCAGGGGATGGCTGCCGGCGGCCGGACCGCCGCGGCGCTCCCCGCCCAGCTCCGAGCAGGCTCCGCCGGCCGCGGGCTTCCCACGCCGGGCCGCAGAGGGGCCCCGGCACCGCACAGGGACGCCTCGCGACCCGGCCGCCACACGCACCGGCCCTTCGGCCTCCACACGCACCGCTCCCGCCCCCGCTCCGACGCGCCGCGCACGCGCCACCGGAAGCCCGAGCCCCGCGGGGCGGCCCTTAAAGGGCGGCCGGAAGGAACGGCCCCCACCGGCCCCGCCACCGCGCCCAGCCGGTGAGCGCCAGCGCCCCCTGCTGGCCGGGCCGCGCTCAGCTCGCGAGGGCGCCGAGGGCCGGGCGGGGCGGGACGCGCCGGCTCGGGGCCAGCGCCTTCTCGGGGCGAGCGGGAAACCCCTGCGGGCCCCGGTCACGGCCGGGCAGAGCCGCGCGCCCTCCGAGAGCTGCTGAACGGGGCTGCCGCTCGTGACACATACCGAGCCGTCTGCGACGGGAGCGGGCAGAGGAGGAAGGGGCCGGCGGCCGCGGGGCCCTGGCCCCAGGCGGGGGGGGGGGGCTGGGGCCCGGGGGGCCGCCCCCCTCCTCACAGTTCCCTCACGGTTCCCTCACGGTTCCCTCACGGTTCCCTCACGGTTCCCTCACGGTTCATCCCATGGACGGAACCGGGACCTACTGTGAGGCACTGGGAAAGAAGTGGGAGGAAGCCGGGACAGACCAATATAGCCCAGTATGGACTAGACCAATATAGCCCAGTATGGACTGGAGGGAACTGCGAGGGAACCGCGAGAGAACCCCACAGAACAAACCATGGGGCACGAGAAGGCAGAGAATTAAGAATTAGGGACAGGGAGCCAGAAAAAAAAAAGAAAAAAACCAAAGGGAGACAGAGAGCAAAAGGAATCGCAATGCGTACGGAGAGAAGAGAGAAACAATTCTAGCATAGGGTCACGCGGGAGCCAGGGACAGCAAGATGGAGAAAGGACAGAAGCTACAGGCTACAGGGCAGAGAGGGAAGAATTAATGAATAGACACAGAGAGATGTGCAGAAAGACATGGAGAAAGGCTAAAGATCACACGGCCTACAGGGAAGAGAGAAGAGAGGGAGGAATTTTAAAAACAGGGGCAAGAAGCCAGAGAGAGGGAGAGAGAAGCAACAATAAAATGGGGACAAGCCACAGGGCAGCGAGGAGGGAATCAATGAATAAGAATACAAGACCAAAGAGAACACAATGTAGAATGGAAAAAAGGAACAGCGGCCTACAGGGAAGGAGGAATTAAAGATCAGGGACTGGGAGGCAGACAGAGACACATGAAGAAACAAGTGGAAAAAAAGAAAAAAACAAACCAACAGGAATGGGCTACAAAGACAGAGAGGGAGGAAATGAGGAAATAAAACATCGCAGCAAGGAGCTGGACAGAGAGAGATGAGGACAAACAAATAGCACGGGTCCACGTGACAGAGAACGTGGAATTAGAACACAGAGAGAGGGAGCCGGACAGAGAGAGAGGCCGAGAGAAACATCTAGACAGGCTACAGCGGGCAGAGGCAGGAATTAAAACCTAGGGACAGGGAGCTGGACAGAGAGAGATGGAGGTCACAGGGAACAGCGGTGGCTGCAGGAAGAACAGGAATTCATGAATAGGGAAAGGGAGCTGGACAGAAAAGAACTCAGAAAGGCAAGAACAGTAGCAGGGTACAGAGCAGAGAAGACAAATTAAAAAGCACGGGGGGAGCGTTGAGGCAGACAGAGAGAGATTAAGAAAAAAGTCACGGGCTACGTGGCAAAGCAGGAGGAATTCAGAAACGAGGATGGGAACCAAGGGAGAGTGTGCTGGTGAAGGATAACGGGCATTAAAAGTGAGGGACGGGGAGCTGGGAAAAGCGAGGCAGAGAAAAACAGAATCACAGAGAGAATCACACAAAGCCAAAAAAGAAGAAACTGAACAACAGGAACAGGTGTAACCAAAGCGATGAAATCAACCAACCAGAGACGGTGTTCCATTACGGGAACATGGAGCGTACCAATCAGCGCACCTGTCGATCTGCATTTTAGTCCCTAGGCGATCGTTAATGTCAGCAGAACAGACAACATGCTTCTGTCAGAAAAGGATGACAAAACGCGGTTTCGCTTAGCAGACTGAGAAAACTAGCCAAGACTGCCAAGAGTAAGAGCCGAGAAGCTAAAAGGTAATTCCGGCAGGGGGAGATCGCGACCACCGACTCACAGACCACCACCGACCCAAGTAACACCACCTACTCAGAAGAGAACAACGGAAGAGGACAACCGAGCCTGCGCAGTGATTGACATACGGAACGAGCAAGTTTGTACCCATCGCTAGACAAGACAATAACGACTATGTATGAGTATGTAAAATTTTCATCTACAAATTGTACAGGAAAGGTGCGTGAGGTACGCACGCCAGGAGGAGCGATCCCCCGTGCATCCGGCGCCGTGAATATAGAATGCCTGCTCTTTAATACTAAATTGGTGTTGAGGAGTCGTTTCCGATTTTAACGCGTTTTTCGGTAACAGTTTTGGCACCCCAGGTGGGAACCTGCTTTTGAATCTCGACGGATCCGTGGGATCGTGGGACCTGCAGCCGGCCCCGAGGAATTCTCCGGGAGAGCTTCCGATCCCCGGGCCAGAGAATTCTGAGCAAGATCCCCTGGATTGAGGTAAACAAGGCATTCTTTGAAGAAGAAACTTAGGTAGAATAATACGTGGGGTTAGTTTCCCACATAGGATAGGATAGCGGGTTTGAGTCCCACAGGCCTGCCCGTAAGGCGCGGCGAAAGCCACGCAGGGTCGGGGCCAAGAGGTGCCTCGGTTGGTAAGTCTCTGCTAGGCGAAAGCCTGTGGAGCGGGACCCGAGGGTAGGGGAGTCTTCAAGAGGGGGTTGAAGTCTCCAGGGATATCTAGCAGGGGGGCTACAGATCCCAGTGGCAGATTTCCAGTGAGACCTCTAACGGGGGTTGGAGTCCCTCTGACTAGTATTTGTGATAGTGCACTATCACAACTACTAGTCGACTGGGAGACGGGAGCATTACTGAGTAGGAAACCTATCCCACAGAGAACACCTTTGCGATGTATTTTGAAGCACTGGAAAGACGTCGGGGGCAGTGACCCACTAACTCGGAAACCATTAATTGAAAATTGCAATCATTGGTGGCCAACGTATCAATTGGAAGGTGGGCACAAATGGCCAGAACACGAGACATTGCAATATCGTACCATCTTGCAATTAATGTTGTTTTGTAAAAAGGGAAGGCAAACGGGAAGAAGTGGCATATGTTGATTTGTTCTTTACACCGTGGAATCATCCCGAGCAGCAGAAACAGCGTGAGGTATGTCCACAAGATTCTACGGCAATGTTTCTGAAAAGAGGAAAACGTGGTGAGAACTTGAAAGAGTGTTGCTCTACTTGTGATACTGGATACTTCGCTTGATGAAACTGACAAGAAAATAGTATGGAATACAGCCAGAAGGCAGGTGCAGGGAGCACATGCTAACAGGAATTTACAGAGAACAATGAATAAGAATTTTCCATCTACAAATCCCGAGTGGGACCCTAATCAGCCAGGACCCAGGGGAATGTTGACTAGATGTCAGAGAGAGATTTTATTTGGAGTAAGACAAGCAATGCCAAAAGCAATAAATTGGTCAAAATTTATGAAGTGAGACAAGAATTAAGTGAGTCCCCTTCAGCCTTTATGGAAAGACTGAAGGTGACCACCAGAAAATATACTCATTTGAACCCAGAAAAACCAGAAAAAGCAATTCAGCTGGTCTCTATATTCATAAGACAATCAGCCCCAGATGGGGGCGGGGGGAGAGAAAACAACCTTCAGAAACTAGAACAACCTGAATCCAGAGATCTGGGTTAAATGCTTGAAGTAGCTTGGCATGAAGGAGACCAGGGGAATCAACCCTAGCTGAACACCTGGTTACACTGAAGCTACGGAATGAAGAAATAGAATTTTTGGTAGATACGGGAGCCACTTATTTGGTATTGAATACACGTGAAGAGAAATTTGATCATAAATCAGTAGATGTTGCTAGCGCAACAGGGCAAAGAAAAATTAGCCCCTCTCAGAGCCATTAAAGTTTAAATTGGAGAAGCAATGGGCAACTCACCAGTTTCTGCATATGCCTGAATGTCCACTGCCTCTGTTATGACGAGATCTATTAGGTCAATTAGATGCTCAAGTAACTTTTAAAGATGGAGAGATTAAATCACTAATACCAGAATCAAAAGCCACAGAGGCGAGAGCGTTTATGTTACAGGATTCCTCCAGGGAGGAACGGGTTCCCGAGGAAGTGGAAAACGTAGTAATTCCTTTGGTTTGAGCGAGCGGAGCTCCGGAGCGATCTAAGTGGGCAGAGCCGGTAAAAGTAACCTTAAAGCCTGGAGCCAAGCCCGTAAGACAAAAACAATACCCTATTAAGCGAGAGGCTCGAAAAGGATTACAGAAGTTAATTATAAAATTTTTCAGAATATGAGCTTTTAGTGGAATGTGAATCAGAATATAGTACTCCTGTGTCGCCAGTAAAGAAATCTAGAGGCAAAGAGTATTAGCTAGTTCACGATTTAAGGGCTATAAATCAGGTGGTCCAAGATATACATCCGGTAGTAGCTAATCCATACACTTTACTGACCTCTTTTAAAGGAGGAGCATAAATGGTTTACTGTACTAGATTTGAAGGACGCCTTCTTTTGCATACCTCCAGGCATAAAAAGTCAAAGCCTATTTGCTTTGCAATGGGAAAGCCCCACCACAGAATGAAAGACACAGCTACCATGGACCGTACTTCCACAAGGATTTAAAAATAGTCCTACGATACTTGAGACTCAGCTGGCAAAAAAAAATTAGAGATATAGAAAAAACAGAACCCAGGGAGAGGCATCTTGTTACAGAATGCGGATGACATTCTGATAGCGGCACAAAGTAAAGAAAAATGTTTTGAAATTTTTAAATTTTCTCGGCCAAGGAAGATGCGGAGTTTCCAGAAACAAAACCCAAATAGGAAAAGAAGCAGCCATTTATTTAGGATTTGAAATATCTCAAAGACAAAGACAATTAGAAAGTGAAAAGAAAGAAACTATTTGTCAAATTCCCGAACCTAGCAGCCCGAAGGAACTGAGAGCTTTTCTGAAAACAATGAAATAGCATCAGCTCTGGATTCTGAACTATAGACTGTATGTAAAACCATTATTTGAGGCATTGAAAGACTCAAAAGGATAAATATTTAACCTGGACGCCCGGATGCCAAACGGCATTCAAAGAACTGAAAAGAGCCTCGATGATGGCCCCTGCATTAGGCCTACCTGATTTCGCTAAACCTTTTGAGTTGTTTGTCCACGAAAGACAACATTTAGCCCTTGGAGTGCTGACACAGCGACTGGGAACCTGGAAGAGACCTGTGGGCTACTTCTCCAAACAACCTGACCACGCGAGTAAAAGATGGCCTAGGTGTTTACGGGCAGTAGCAACAACAGCGCTGCCGATCCGGGAAGCCCCAAAGTTAACAATGGGACAGAAGATGACAGTATATGTCCCGCACATAGCGGTGACTGTTTTAGAACAAAATGGGGGTCGTTGGCTATCCCTTAGCAGAATGTTGAAATATCAAGTTGTTCTGTTAGAACAAGACGATGTGGAATCGAAGACTACTGCTATACTGAATCCTGCTATGTTTTTAACAACAGAAAACCTTACGGACAATTTAGAACACGATCGCTTGCTAACTATTGAACAAGTCTATTCCAGCAGACCAGACCTGAGACACAAACCTCTGGGAAAATCCTGATCTGGAGTTGTTTACAGATGGAAGAAGCTCTGGGCGAGAAGAGAAGCGAATGGCTGGATATGCTGTCGTTATCGCCGCCGAGGGAATGGAGTCAGGGGTGCTGCCTGCAAACACCTCAGCACAGAAAGCAGTATTGGTAGCATTGAAGCGAGCTCTGCGAATGGCAGAAGGACAAAGGATAAATATCTAGACTGATTCCAAACGTGCATTTGGTGTGATCCACGATCATGGAGCTATTGGGAAGGAGAAAGGACTGCCATCAGCCCAAGAATCATCAATACAGCATAAAGAAGAAATTCTCCAACTTCCGGAAGACGTGCAGAAACCAAAAGAAGTGGCGGTAAAGCGTTGCAAAGCTCATCAATTTGGCCAGACGGCTGTAAACATAAGCAAACGACTGACCAATAAAGCTGCAAAGGGGACTGCAGAGCAAGGTATCCTTGCACTAGTACCAGTAAAACAGATCAGAATTCCAAAGTTGAAACCGAGATATAATAAATTGGATGAGCAATTAGCAGAACAATTGGAAGCATCACAAAACACAGAGAGATGGTAGGTAACACCAGAAAAACAAGTAATAACAACAACCACCCCACAAGTTATGACAGAACTTGCAAAAGAAAACCATGAGCAAACACATTAGGGTGTAGGCGCTACGGTTTTGAGTTTAAAAACATCTGTAGCGTGTGTAGGCACGACAAGAATAGTTAAACCCATAGTAGCTAAGTGTCCAATCTGTCCTAGAAATAATCCCCTGAACCAAAGGAAACAACCTTTAGGAGTAACAAAACAAAAAATTCTCCCGGAAATTATTAGCAAATTAAGTTCTCTGAGTTACCCAGACAAAATAGATATAGCAGTATTTGTCAGTGCTGATTGACAAATTTTCTAGATGGCCAGCAGCTTTCTCGTGCTGCACCGACAAAGCTAGAGTAGTAGTTAAGACGTTGCTGAAGGAAATAATACCAAGATTTAGAGTGCCAACGGGAATGTCCTCTGATAGAGCACCACATTTTTTTGCAGAGGTACTTCAACAAATTAATAAAATTTTGGGTAGAAAATGGGACCTGCATACACCCTGGAGACCACAATCAAGTGAAAAATTTCAGAACATGAAGCAAACACTAAACTGACATAGTGGAATATTATTGATCTAGGATGGAAGTATTGAGAAAATTATTATTTCAGAACTTCCAAACAGGGGAAATGTAACCAAAGTGATGAAATCAACCAGAGACGGTGTTCCATTACGGGAACATGGAGCGTACCAATCAGCGTATCTGTCGATCTGCATTTTAGTCCGTAGGCGATCATTAATGCGAACAGAACAACAGACAACGTGCTTCTGTCAGAAAAGGATGACAAAACGCGGTTTCGCTTAGCGGACTGAGAAAACTAGCCAAGACTGCCAAGAGTAAGAGCCGAGAAGCTAAAAGGTAATTCCGGCAGGGGGAGATCGCGACCACCGACTCACAGACCACCACCGACCCAAGTAACAGAAGAGAACAACGGAAGAGGACAACCGAGCCTGCGCAGCGATTTACATACGGAACGAGCAAGTTTGTACCAATCAGCAGACAGGACAATAATGAATATGTATGAATACGTAAAACATTGATCTACAAATTGTACGGGAAAGGTGCGTGAGGTACGCACGCCAGGAGGAGCGATCCCCCGTGCATCCGGCGCCACGAATAAAGAATGCCTGCTCTTTAATACTAAATTGGTGTTGAGGAGTCGTTTCCGATTTTAACGCGTTTTTCGGTAACACAGGGAGTCAGATCAAGAGAGCCAGTGAACAACAAAACACCGACAGGCTACAGGACAGAGCAGGAGGAATAAAAAAAAAAAAACGGAGCCAGAGCCAGGCAGAGAGAGGCGGAGAAAGAAAAAGGAGCCACAGGCTACAGGACAGAGAGAGGGAGGACTGAAAAGACAGGGAGGCAAGGAGCCACTCAGAGCGAGATGGAGAAAGAAGGTGCGGTGGGGGGGGCCGCAAAAAAAAAAAGTAAATTTTGCAGCAGGTAAGGAAAGAGAGGGGGCCGGGGGAGAGACAGGGAGGGCCCAGGACGCACAAGAGAGGCAACGGGGCCCCAGTGGCCCAGGACTCACCGCGACTCTCGCTCTCAGCGCTGCTGGCACAATTTAGCCGTTCAGATGCTTCTTTCCCCTCCTCTCCTCCCTGCCTCTTCTGCAGCTCCAGACTCTAGGCCGTCCTCCACCTGAAGAGAATACGTGGGTGTCTTACAGCTCTTACCAGATGAGGCTTCCTAGGCACGTAGCCTAGCTCGCCCGTGCACTACACGCCCGTACCCAACTCCGGGTTACGCGTACAGACCCTACGGTGCACGTTGGTGGCCTGGCCCGCTGCGGGCTATGAAGGGGGATCCTTCCTCCCCCACCTGCATGGACAGGCTCTCTCTTGCCTGCGGCAGGAAGGCAGCTGGCAGCCAGAGCACCTTCAGTTTCTTCTTCTTTACCTTTCGTTGGCGTCTCCAGCTTCAGCCGAGGCAGCTCCTGTCCGCAGCCGGGAAGGGTTTTGTCTATCCCTTTTCGGCCCTGCGCTGCGAGGACGGGCAGAGAGAAGCCACGCGAGCCTGAGACGGCCGCAGGCAACGGCATCCCCGGGGGAAGGACAGACAACCACGTCCTCAGCACGGTCTCTGGGAGAGGGAAAGAAGAAACAGCGACCGTCATTACCGTCGATCGACCCTGGCCAAAGCCTCTCCTTCCGCAGGGGCTTCTGGACACACCGCTCCCTCCCCACGCTACTGCTAAGGGCCCCTGCGCCAAGGGGGAATCCAGTGCGCTTGAGGGACGGCTTGCTGCCTTCACGACAGGGCCTGGGGGCGGCCTAAGGCTATGCAGCACGCTTATAGGGAGGTGCCGGAGCTGGGGGCAGGCGCACGGGGCAAGGGGGGCCAGGGGAGGCTGAGCGGGACCTCCGGTGGGCCGGGGAGGCGGCCATCATCTGCGCCCTGGGCACAGGGAAAAGGTCATCGTCCTCCTCCTTTCCCTCTTCCCTTCTGTCAGCTCCCGGGGAACTCACCGCTTCTCGGGAAGCGGCCGCACCCGCAAGCCCCCAGTAATCAACACGAATCCAACCCCAAAAATACACCTCGCGTACCGTACGCGCCACGGCCGCCCGGCACCCGAGCGCCGGAAGACCGCGCCTCCCGCCACGCCCGGCGAACCACGTGACAGGGCCGGCAGCCACTGCGCCAGGCATACAGCTCCCGGCATGCTCTGCGGCACAACCCGGCCGCCCGGCAGCCGCAAGGACTACAGCTCCCGGCATGCTCTGCGGCACAACCCGGCCGCCCGGCGGCCGGTTTGATGCGGAGCCACCCAGCATCCCTGCGAGCACAGCTGCAGGCGCAACAGCAGTTACGCAGCCACAACTAGGCACTAAACAAAGGCTTTCCAACACTGGAGGTCTAGAACAGGTAGACATTAGCACAGAAGCACAAGGGGCTCCGTCACCCTGCACAAATCTCCCCGTGCCTACACACGCACACGTTCAGAAGTTAGTTATCAGAAAACGCCCGACTCAGCCATTTGCCACAGTCACGAGACTCACGACATGATAACACGACATGACACACGAGGTGGGCTCAGAGTTTTAAGGCAAGAAATACCTCCCACGCCCCCCACCCGAGATCTTTCAGGGTCCACACCTGCCATCGCCCCGCACCAAACCTACCCGGCCAAAGGCTTTCAGGTGGCCCGAAACACTGTACACAGAAAATAACCAGGGACAGACCTGCATTGTTCGGAAGCGAACGATGCCCGACCGGGGCTCCTCTGCGGGGCACGGAGCCCCCCGGCCCCGCCCGGAGACACACACCCGCCCCCCGCTGCCCAAACTCACCCACCAGCGCTCTCCGGCCCCCGGACACGGCCGCGCTGTTCTCTCAGGCGGCTGCCGCAGGCGAGGCTCGGGCACCGCCAGGCCTCCAGGCGTCCCGAGGGGCTGCCGGCCACCGCAGGGGATGGCTGCCGGCGGCCGGACCGCCGCGGCGCTCCCCGCCCAGCTCCGAGCAGGCTCCGCCGGCCGCGGGCTTCCCACGCCGGGCCGCAGAGGGGCCCCGGCACCGCACAGGGACGCCTCGCGACCCGGCCGCCACACGCACCGGCCCTTCGGCCCCCACACGCCCCGCTCCCGCCCCCGCTCCGACGCGCACGCGCCACCGGAAGCCCGAGCCCCGCGGGGCGGCCCTTAAAGGGCGGCCGGAAGGAACGGCCCCCACCGGCCCCGCCACCGCGCCCAGCCGGTGAGCGCCAGCGCCCCCTGCTGGCCGGGCCGCGCTCAGCTCGCGAGGGCGCCGAGGGCCGGGCGGGGCGGGACGCGCCGGCTCGGGGCCAGCGCCTTCTCGGGGCGAGCGGGAAACCCCTGCGGGCCCCGGTCACGGCCGGGCACAGCCGCGCGCCCTCCGAGAGCTGCTGAACGGGGCTGCCGCTCGTGACACATACCGAGCCGTCCGCGACGGGAGCGGGCAGAGGAGGAAGGGGCCGGCGGCCGAGGCGCCCTGGCCCCAGGCGGGGGGGGGGGCTGGGGCCCGGGGGGCCGCCCCCCTACTCACAGTTCCCTCACAGTTCCCTCACAGTTCCCTCACAGTTCCCTCACAGTTCCCTCACAGTTCCCTCACAGTTCCCTCACAGTTCCCTCACAGTTCCCTCACAGTTCCCTCACAGTTCCCTCACAGTTCCCTCACAGTTCCCTCACAGTTCCCTCACAGTTCCCTCACAGTTCCCTCACAGTTCCCTCACAGTTCCCTCACAGTTCCCTCACAGTTCCCTCACAGTTCCCTCACAGTTCCCTCACAGTTCCCTCACAGTTCCCTCACAGTTCCCTCACAGTTCCCTCACAGTTCCCTCACAGTTCCCTCACAGTTCCCTCACAGTTCCCTCACAGTTCCCTCACAGTTCCCTCACAGTTCCCTCACAGTTCCCTCACAGTTCCCTCACAGTTCCCTCACAGTTCCCTCACAGTTCCCTCACAGTTCCCTCACAGTTCCCTCACAGTTCCCTCACAGTTCCCTCACAGTTCCCTCACAGTTCCCTCACAGTTCCCTCACAGTTCCCTCACAGTTCCCTCACAGTTCCCTCACAGTTCCCTCACAGTTCCCTCACAGTTCCCTCACAGTTCCCTCACAGTTCCCTCACAGTTCCCTCACAGTTCCCTCACAGTTCCCTCACAGTTCCCTCACAGTTCCCTCACAGTTCCCTCACAGTTCCCTCACAGTTCCCTCACAGTTCCCTCACAGTTCCCTCACAGTTCCCTCACAGTTCCCTCACAGTTCCCTCACAGTTCCCTCACAGTTCCCTCACAGTTCCCTCACAGTTCCCTCACAGTTCCCTCACAGTTCCCTCACAGTTCCCTCACAGTTCCCTCACAGTTCCCTCACAGTTCCCTCACAGTTCCCTCACAGTTCCCTCACAGTTCCCTCACAGTTCCCTCACAGTTCCCTCACAGTTCCCTCACAGTTCATCCCATGGACGGAACCGGGACCTACTGTGAGGCACTGGGAAAGAAGTGGGAGGAAGCCGGGACAGACCAATATAGCCCAGTATGGACTGGAGGGAACTGCGAGGGAACCGCGAGAGAACCCCACAGAACAAACCATGGGGCACGAGAAGGCAGAGAATTAAGAATTAGGGACAGGGAGCCAGAAAAAAAAAAAGAAAAAAACCAAAGGGAGACAGAGAGCAAAAGGAATCGCAATGCGTACGGAGAGAAGAGAGAAACAATTCTAGCTTAGGGTCACGGGGGAGCCAGGGACAGCAAGATGGAGAAAGGACAGAAGCTACAGGCTACAGGGCAGAGAGGGAAGAATTAATGAATAGACACAGAGAGATGTGCAGAAAGACATGGAGAAAGGCTAAAGATCACACGGCCTACAGGGAAGAGAGAAGAGAGGGAGGAATTTTAAAAACAGGGGCAAGAAGCCAGAGAGATGGAGAGAGAAGCAACAATAAAATGGGGACAAGCCACAGGGCAGCGAGGAGGGAATCAATGAATAAGAACACGAGACCAAAGAGAACACAATGTAGAATGGAAAAAAGGAACAGCGGCCTACAGGGAAGGAGGAATTAAAGATCAGGGACTGGGAGGCAGACAGAGACACATGAAGAAACAAGTGGAAAAAAAGAAAAAAACAAACCAACAGGAATGGGCTACAAAGACAGAGAGGGAGGAAATGAGGAAATAAAACATCGCAGCAAGGAGCTGGACAGAGAGAGATGAGGACAAACAAATAGCACGGGTCCACGTGACAGAGAACGTGGAATTAGAACACAGAGAGAGGGAGCCGGACAGAGAGAGAGGCCGAGAGAAACATCTAGACAGGCTACAGCGGGCAGAGGCAGGAATTAAAACCTAGGGACAGGGAGCTGGACAGAGAGAGATGGAGGTCACAGGGAACAGCGGTGGCTGCAGGAAGAACAGGAATTCATGAATAGGGAAAGGGAGCTGGACAGAAAAGAACTCAGAAAGGCAAGAACAGTAGCAGGGTACAGAGCAGAGAAGACAAATTAAAAAGCACGGGGGGAGCGTTGAGGCAGACAGAGAGAGATTAAGAAAAAAGTCACGGGCTACGTGGCAAAGCAGGAGGAATTCAGAAACGAGGATGGGAACCAAGGGAGAGTGTGCTGGTGAAGGATAACGGGCATTAAAAGTGAGGGACGGGGAGCTGGGAAAAGCGAGGCAGAGAAAAACAGAATCACAGAGAGAATCACACAAAGCCAAAAAAGAAGAAACTGAACAACAGGAACAGGTGTAACCAAAGCGATGAAATCAACCAACCAGAGACGGTGTTCCATTACGGGAACATGGAGCGTACCAATCAGCGCACCTGTCGATCTGCATTTTAGTCCCTAGGCGATCGTTAATGTCAGCAGAACAGACAACATGCTTCTGTCAGAAAAGGATGACAAAACGCGGTTTCGCTTAGCAGACTGAGAAAACTAGCCAAGACTGCCAAGAGTAAGAGCCGAGAAGCTAAAAGGTAATTCCGGCAGGGGGAGATCGCGACCACCGACTCACAGACCACCACCGACCCAAGTAACACCACCTACTCAGAAGAGAACAACGGAAGAGGACAACCGAGCCTGCGCAGTGATTGACATACGGAACGAGCAAGTTTGTACCCATCGCTA
This sequence comes from Phalacrocorax aristotelis, assembly GCF_949628215.1. Taxonomy (NCBI): domain Eukaryota; kingdom Metazoa; phylum Chordata; class Aves; order Suliformes; family Phalacrocoracidae; genus Phalacrocorax; species Phalacrocorax aristotelis. Next base: position 678,802 of record NW_027441157.1, on the reverse strand, counting down.
GACAAGACAATAACGACTATGTATGAGTATGTAAAATTTTCATCTACAAATTGTACAGGAAAGGTGCGTGAGGTACGCACGCCAGGAGGAGCGATCCCCCGTGCATCCGGCGCCGTGAATATAGAATGCCTGCTCTTTAATACTAAATTGGTGTTGAGGAGTCGTTTCCGATTTTAACGCGTTTTTCGGTAACAGTTTTGGCACCCCAGGTGGGAACCTGCTTTTGAATCTCGACGGATCCGTGGGATCGTGGGACCTGCAGCCGGCCCCGAGGAATTCTCCGGGAGAGCTTCCGATCCCCGGGCCAGAGAATTCTGAGCAAGATCCCCTGGATTGAGGTAAACAAGGCATTCTTTGAAGAAGAAACTTAGGTAGAATAATACGTGGGGTTAGTTTCCCACATAGGATAGGATAGCGGGTTTGAGTCCCACAGGCCTGCCCGTAAGGCGCGGCGAAAGCCACGCAGGGTCGGGGCCAAGAGGTGCCTCGGTTGGTAAGTCTCTGCTAGGCGAAAGCCTGTGGAGCGGGACCCGAGGGTAGGGGAGTCTTCAACAGGGGGTTGAAGTCTCCAGGGATATCTAGCAGGGGGCTACAGATCCCAGTGGCAGATTTCCAGTGAGACCTCTAACGGGGGTTGGAGTCCCTCTGACTAGTATTTGTGATAGTGCACTATCACAACTACTAGTCGACTGGGAGACGGGAGCATTACTGAGTAGGAAACCTATCCCACAGAGAACACCTTTGCGATGTATTTTGAAGCACTGGAAAGACGTCGGGGGCAGTGACCCACTAACTCGGAAACCATTAATTGAAAATTGCAATCATTGGTGGCCAACGTATCAATTGGAAGGTGGGCACAAATGGCCAGAACACGAGACATTGCAATATCGTACCATCTTGCAATTAATGTTGTTTTGTAAAAAGGGAAGGCAAACGGGAAGAAGTGGCATATGTTGATTTGTTCTTTACACCGTGGAATCATCCCGAGCAGCAGAAACAGCGTGAGGTATGTCCACAAGATTCTACGGCAATGTTTCTGAAAAGAGGAAAACGTGGTGAGAACTTGAAAGAGTGTTGCTCTACTTGTGATACTGGATACTTCGCTTGATGAAACTGACAAGAAAATAGTATGGAATACAGCCAGAAGGCAGGTGCAGGGAGCACATGCTAACAGGAATTTACAGAGAACAATGAATAAGAATTTTCCATCTACAAATCCCGAGTGGGACCCTAATCAGCCAGGACCCAGGGGAATGTTGACTAGATGTCAGAGAGAGATTTTATTTGGAGTAAGACAAGCAATGCCAAAAGCAATAAATTGGTCAAAATTTATGAAGTGAGACAAGAATTAAGTGAGTCCCCTTCAGCCTTTATGGAAAGACTGAAGGTGACCACCAGAAAATATACTCATTTGAACCCAGAAAAACCAGAAAAAGCAATTCAGCTGGTCTCTATATTCATAAGACAATCAGCCCCAGATGGGGGCGGGGGGAGAGAAAACAACCTTCAGAAACTAGAACAACCTGAATCCAGAGATCTGGGTTAAATGCTTGAAGTAGCTTGGCATGAAGGAGACCAGGGGAATCAACCCTAGCTGAACACCTGGTTACACTGAAGCTACGGAATGAAGAAATAGAATTTTTGGTAGATACGGGAGCCACTTATTTGGTATTGAATACACGTGAAGAGAAATTTGATCATAAATCAGTAGATGTTGCTAGCGCAACAGGGCAAAGAAAAATTAGCCCCTCTCAGAGCCATTAAAGTTTAAATTGGAGAAGCAATGGGCAACTCACCAGTTTCTGCATATGCCTGAATGTCCACTGCCTCTGTTATGACGAGATCTATTAGGTCAATTAGATGCTCAAGTAACTTTTAAAGATGGAGAGATTAAATCACTAATACCAGAATCAAAAGCCACAGAGGCGAGAGCGTTTATGTTACAGGATTCCTCCAGGGAGGAACGGGTTCCCGAGGAAGTGGAAAACGTAGTAATTCCTTTGGTTTGAGCGAGCGGAGCTCCGGAGCGATCTAAGTGGGCAGAGCCGGTAAAAGTAACCTTAAAGCCTGGAGCCAAGCCCGTAAGACAAAAACAATACCCTATTAAGCGAGAGGCTCGAAAAGGATTACAGAAGTTAATTATAAAATTTTTCAGAATATGAGCTTTTAGTGGAATGTGAATCAGAATATAGTACTCCTGTGTCGCCAGTAAAGAAATCTAGAGGCAAAGAGTATTAGCTAGTTCACGATTTAAGGGCTATAAATCAGGTGGTCCAAGATATACATCCGGTAGTAGCTAATCCATACACTTTACTGACCTCTTTTAAAGGAGGAGCATAAATGGTTTACTGTACTAGATTTGAAGGACGCCTTCTTTTGCATACCTCCAGGCATAAAAAGTCAAAGCCTATTTGCTTTGCAATGGGAAAGCCCCACCACAGAATGAAAGACACAGCTACCATGGACCGTACTTCCACAAGGATTTAAAAATAGTCCTACGATACTTGAGACTCAGCTGGCAAAAAAAAATTAGAGATATAGAAAAAACAGAACCCAGGGAGAGGCATCTTGTTACAGAATGCGGATGACATTCTGATAGCGGCACAAAGTAAAGAAAAATGTTTTGAAATTTTTAAATTTTCTGGGCCAAGGAAGATGCGGAGTTTCCAGAAACAAAACCCAAATAGGAAAAGAAGCAGCCATTTATTTAGGATTTGAAATATCTCAAAGACAAAGACAATTAGAAAGTGAAAAGAAAGAAACTATTTGTCAAATTCCCGAACCTAGCAGCCCGAAGGAACTGAGAGCTTTTCTGAAAACAATGGAATAGCATCAGCTCTGGATTCTGAACTATAGACTGTATGTAAAACCATTATTTGAGGCATTGAAAGACTCAAAAGGATAAATATTTAACCTGGACGCCCGGATGCCAAACGGCATTCAAAGAACTGAAAAGAGCCTCGATGATGGCCCCTGCATTAGGCCTACCTGATTTCGCTAAACCTTTTCAGTTGTTTGTCCACGAAAGACAACATTTAGCCCTTGGAGTGCTGACACAGCGACTGGGAACCTGGAAGAGACCTGTGGGCTACTTCTCCAAACAACCTGACCACGCGAGTAAAAGATGGCCTAGGTGTTTACGGGCAGTAGCAACAACAGCGCTGCCGATCCGGGAAGCCCCAAAGTTAACAATGGGACAGAAGATGACAGTATATGTCCCGCACATAGCGGTGACTGTTTTAGAACAAAAGGGGGGTCGTTGGCTATCCCTTAGCAGAATGTTGAAATATCAAGTTGTTCTGTTAGAACAAGACGATGTGGAATCGAAGACTACTGCTATACTGAATCCTGCTATGTTTTTAACAACAGAAAACCTTACGGACAATTTAGAACACGATCGCTTGCTAACTATTGAACAAGTCTATTCCAGCAGACCAGACCTGAGACACAAACCTCTGGGAAAATCCTGATCTGGAGTTGTTTACAGATGGAAGAAGCTCTGGGCGAGAAGAGAAGCGAATGGCCGGATATGCTGTCGTTATCGCCGCCGAGGGAATGGAGTCAGGGGTGCTGCCTGCAAACACCTCAGCACAGAAAGCAGCATTGGTAGCATTGAAGCGAGCTCTGCGAATGGCAGAAGGACAAAGGATAAATATCTAGACTGATTCCAAACGTGCATTTGGTGTGATCCACGATCATGGAGCTATTGGGAAGGAGAAAGGACTGCCATCAGCCCAAGAATCATCAATACAGCATAAAGAAGAAATTCTCCAACTTCCGGAAGACGTGCAGAAACCAAAAGAAGTGGCGGTAAAGCGTTGCAAAGCTCATCAATTTGGCCAGACGGCTGTAAACATAAGCAAACGACTGACCGATAAAGCTGCAAAGAGGACTGCAGAGCAAGGTATCCTTGCACTAGTACCAGTAAAACAGATCAGAATTCCAAAGTTGAAACCGAGATATAATAAATTGGATGAGCAATTAGCAGAACAATTGGAAGCATCACAAAACACAGAGAGATGGTAGGTAACACCAGAAAAACAAGTAATAACAACAACCACCCCACAAGTTATGACAGAACTTGCAAAAGAAAACCATGAGCAAACACATTAGGCTGTAGGCGCTACGGTTTTGAGTTTAAAAACATCTGTAGCGTGTGTAGGCACGACAAGAATAGTTAAACCCATAGTAGCTAAGTGTCCAATCTGTCCTAGAAATAATCCCCTGAACCAAAGGAAACAACCTTTAGGAGTAACAAAACAAAAAATTCTCCCGGAAATTATTAGCAAATTAAGTTCTCTGAGTTACCCAGACAAAATAGATATAGCAGTATTTGTCAGTGCTGATTGACAAATTTTCTAGATGGCCAGCAGCTTTCTCGTGCTGCACCGACAAAGCTAGAGTAGTAGTTAAGACGTTGCTGAAGGAAATAATACCAAGATTTAGAGTGCCAACGGGAATGTCCTCTGATAGAGCACCACATTTTTTTGCAGAGGTACTTCAACAAATTAATAAAATTTTGGGTAGAAAATGGGACCTGCATACACCCTGGAGACCACAATCAAGTGAAAAATTTCAGAACATGAAGCAAACACTAAACTGACATAGTGGAATATTATTGATCTAGGATGGAAGTATTGAGAAAATTATTATTTCAGAACTTCCAAACAGGGGAAATGTAACCAAAGTGATGAAATCAACCAGAGACGGTGTTCCATTACGGGAACATGGAGCGTACCAATCAGCGTATCTGTCGATCTGCATTTTAGTCCGTAGGCGATCATTAATGCGAACAGAACAACAGACAACGTGCTTCTGTCAGAAAAGGATGACAAAACGCGGTTTCGCTTAGCGGACTGAGAAAACTAGCCAAGACTGCCAAGAGTAAGAGCCGAGAAGCTAAAAGGTAATTCCGGCAGGGGGAGATCGCGACCACCGACTCACAGACCACCACCGACCCAAGTAACAGAAGAGAACAACGGAAGAGGACAACCGAGCCTGCGCAGCGATTTACATACGGAACGAGCAAGTTTGTACCAATCAGCAGACAGGACAATAATGAATATGTATGAATACGTAAAACATTGATCTACAAATTGTACGGGAAAGGTGCGTGAGGTACGCACGCCAGGAGGAGCGATCCCCCGTGCATCCGGCGCCGCGAATAAAGAATGCCTGCTCTTTAATACTAAATTGGTGTTGAGGAGTCGTTTCCGATTTTAACGCGTTTTTCGGTAACACAGGGAGTCAGATCAAGAGAGCCAGAGAACAACAAAACACCGACAGGCTACAGGACAGAGCAGGAGGAATAAAAAAAAAAAAAACGGAGCCAGAGCCAGGCAGAGAGAGGCGGAGAAAGAAAAAGGAGCCACAGGCTACAGGACAGAGAGAGGGAGGACTGAAAAGACGGGGAGGCAGGGAGCCACTCAGAGCGAGATGGAGAAAGAAGGTGCGGGGGGGGGGGGGGCGCAAAAAAAAAAAGTAAATTTTGCAGCAGGTAAGGAAAGAGAGGGGGCCGGGGGAGAGACAGGGAGGGCCCAGGACGCACAAGAGAGGCAACGGGGCCCCAGTGGCCCAGGACTCACCGCGACTCTCGCTCTCAGCGCTGCTGGCACAATTTAGCCGTTCAGATGCTTCTTTCCCCTCCTCTCCTCCCTGCCTCTTCTGCAGCTCCAGACTCTAGGCCGTCCTCCACCTGAAGAGAATACGTGGGTGTCTTACAGCTCTTACCAGATGAGGCTTCCTAGGCACGTAGCCTAGCTCGCTCGTGCCCTACACGCCCGTACCCAACTCCGGGTTACGCGTACAGACCCTACGGTGCACGTTGGTGGCCTGGCCCGCTGCGGGCTATGAAGGGGGATCCTTCCTCCCCCACCTGCATGGACAGGCTCTCTCTTGCCTGCGGCAGGAAGGCAGCTGGCAGCCAGAGCACCTTCAGTTTCTTCTTCTTTACCTTTCGTTGGCGTCTCCAGCTTCAGCCGAGGCAGCTCCTGTCCGCAGCCGGGAAGGGTTTTGTCTATCCCTTTTCGGCCCTGCGCTGCGAGGACGGGCAGAGAGAAGCCACGCGAGCCTGAGACGGCCGCAGGCAACGGCATCCCCGGGGGAAGGACAGACAACCACGTCCTCAGCACGGTCTCTGGGAGAGGGAAAGAAGAAACAGCGACCGTCATTACCGTCGATCGACCCTGGCCAAAGCCTCTCCTTCCGCAGGGGCTTCTGGACACACCGCTCCCTCCCCACGCTACTGCTAAGGGCCCCTGCGCCAAGGGGGAATCCAGTGCGCTTGAGGGACGGCTTGCTGCCTTCACGACAGGGCCTGGGGGCGGCCTAAGGCTATGCAGCACGCTTATAGGGAGGTGCCGGAGCTGGGGGCAGGCGCACGGGGCAAGGGGGGCCAGGGGAGGCTGAGCGGGACCTCCGGTGGGCCGGGGAGGCGGCCATCATCTGCGCCCTGGGCACAGGGAAAAGGTCATCGTCCTCCTCCTTTCCCTCTTCCCTTCTGTCAGCTCCCGGGGAACTCACCGCTTCTCGGGAAGCGGCCGCACCCGCAAGCCCCCAGTAATCAACACGAATCCAACCCCAAAAATACACCTCGCGTACCGTACGCGCCACGGCCGCCCGGCACCCGAGCGCCGGAAGACCGCGCCTCCCGCCACGCCCGGCGAACCACGTGACAGGGCCGGCAGCCACTGCGCCAGGCATACAGCTCCCGGCATGCTCTGCGGCACAACCCGGCCGCCCGGCAGCCGCAAGGACTACAGCTCCCGGCATGCTCTGCGGCACAACCCGGCCGCCCGGCGGCCGGTTTGATGCGGAGCCACCCAGCATCCCTGCGAGCACAGCTGCAGGCGCAACAGCAGTTACGCAGCCACAACTAGGCACTAAACAAAGGCTTTCCAACACTGGAGGTCTAGAACAGGTAGACATTAGCACAGAAGCACAAGGGGCTCCGTCACCCTGCACAAATCTCCCCGTGCCTACACACGCACACGTTCAGAAGTTAGTTATCAGAAAACGCCCGACTCAGCCATTTGCCACAGTCACGAGACTCACGACATGATAACACGACATGACACACGAGGTGGGCTCAGAGTTTTAAGGCAAGAAATACCTCCCACGCCCCCCACCCGAGATCTTTCAGGGTCCACACCTGCCATCGCCCCGCACCAAACCTACCCGGCCAAAGGCTTTCAGGTGGCCCGAAACACTGTACACAGAAAATAACCAGGGACAGACCTGCATTGTTCGGAAGCGAACGATGCCCGACCGGGGCTCCTCTGCGGGGCACGGAGCCCCCCGGCCCCGCCCGGAGACACACACCCGCCCCCCGCTGCCCAAACTCACCCACCAGCGCTCTCCGGCCCCCGGACACGGCCGCGCTGTTCTCTCAGGCGGCTGCCGCAGGCGAGGCTCGGGCACCGCCAGGCCTCCAGGCGTCCCGACGGGCTGGCGGCCACCGCAGGGGATGGCTGCCGGCGGCCGGACCGCCGCGGCGCTCCCCGCCCAGCTCCGAGCAGGCTCCGCCGGCCGCGGGCTTCCCACGCCGGGCCGCAGAGGGGCCCCGGCACCGCACAGGGACGCCTCGCGACCCGGCCGCCACACGCACCGGCCCTTCGGCCCCCACACGCACCGCTCCCGCCCCCGCTCCGACGCGCACGCGCCACCGGAAGCCCGAGCCCCGCGGGGCGGCCCTTAAAGGGCGGCCGGAAGGAACGGCCCCCACCGGCCCCGCCACCGCGCCCAGCCGGTGAGCGCCAGCGCCCCCTGCTGGCCGGGCCGCGCTCAGCTCGCGAGGGCGCCGAGGGCCGGGCGGGGCGGGACGCGCCGGCTCGGGGCCAGCGCCTTCTCGGGGCGAGCGGGAAACCCCTGCGGGCCCCGGTCACGGCCGGGCACAGCCGCGCGCCCTCCGAGAGCTGCTGAACGGGGCTGCCGCTCGTGACACATACCGAGCCGTCCGCGACGGGAGCGGGCAGAGGAGGAAGGGGCCGGCGGCCGAGGCGCCCTGGCCCCAGGCGGGGGGGGGGGCTGGGGCCCGGGGGGCCGCCCCCCTACTCACAGTTCCCTCACAGTTCCCTCACAGTTCCCTCACAGTTCCCTCACAGTTCCCTCACAGTTCCCTCACAGTTCCCTCACAGTTCCCTCACAGTTCCCTCACAGTTCCCTCACAGTTCCCTCACAGTTCCCTCACAGTTCCCTCACAGTTCCCTCACAGTTCCCTCACAGTTCCCTCACAGTTCCCTCACAGTTCCCTCACAGTTCCCTCACAGTTCCCTCACAGTTCCCTCACAGTTCCCTCACAGTTCCCTCACAGTTCCCTCACAGTTCCCTCACAGTTCCCTCACAGTTCCCTCACAGTTCCCTCACAGTTCCCTCACAGTTCCCTCACAGTTCCCTCACAGTTCCCTCACAGTTCCCTCACAGTTCCCTCACAGTTCCCTCACAGTTCCCTCACAGTTCCCTCACAGTTCCCTCACAGTTCCCTCACAGTTCCCTCACAGTTCCCTCACAGTTCCCTCACAGTTCCCTCACAGTTCCCTCACAGTTCCCTCACAGTTCATCCCATGGACGGAACCGGGACCTACTGTGAGGCACTGGGAAAGAAGTGGGAGGAAGCCGGGACAGACCAATATAGCCCAGTATGGACTGGAGGGAACTGCGAGGGAACCGCGAGAGAACCCCACAGAACAAACCATGGGGCACGAGAAGGCAGAGAATTAAGAATTAGGGACAGGGAGCCAGAAAAAAAAAAAGAAAAAAACCAAAGGGAGACAGAGAGCAAAAGGAATCGCAATGCGTACGGAGAGAAGAGAGAAACAATTCTAGCTTAGGGTCACGGGGGAGCCAGGGACAGCAAGATGGAGAAAGGACAGAAGCTACAGGCTACAGGGCAGAGAGGGAAGAATTAATGAATAGACACAGAGAGATGTGCAGAAAGACATGGAGAAAGGCTAAAGATCACACGGCCTACAGGGAAGAGAGAAGAGAGGGAGGAATTTTAAAAACAGGGGCAAGAAGCCAGAGAGATGGAGAGAGAAGCAACAATAAAATGGGGACAAGCCACAGGGCAGCGAGGAGGGAATCAATGAATAAGAACACGAGACCAAAGAGAACACAATGTAGAATGGAAAAAAGGAACAGCGGCCTACAGGGAAGGAGGAATTAAAGATCAGGGACTGGGAGGCAGACAGAGACACATGAAGAAACAAGTGGAAAAAAAGAAAAAAACAAACCAACAGGAATGGGCTACAAAGACAGAGAGGGAGGAAATGAGGAAATAAAACATCGCAGCAAGGAGCTGGACAGAGAGAGATGAGGACAAACAAATAGCACGGGTCCACGTGACAGAGAACGTGGAATTAGAACACAGAGAGAGGGAGCCGGACAGAGAGAGAGGCCGAGAGAAACATCTAGACAGGCTACAGCGGGCAGAGGCAGGAATTAAAACCTAGGGACAGGGAGCTGGACAGAGAGAGATGGAGGTCACAGGGAACAGCGGTGGCTGCAGGAAGAACAGGAATTCATGAATAGGGAAAGGGAGCTGGACAGAAAAGAACTCAGAAAGGCAAGAACAGTAGCAGGGTACAGAGCAGAGAAGACAAATTAAAAAGCACGGGGGGAGCGTTGAGGCAGACAGAGAGAGATTAAGAAAAAAGTCACGGGCTACGTGGCAAAGCAGGAGGAATTCAGAAACGAGGATGGGAACCAAGGGAGAGTGTGCTGGTGAAGGATAACGGGCATTAAAAGTGAGGGACGGGGAGCTGGGAAAAGCGAGGCAGAGAAAAACAGAATCACAGAGAGAATCACACAAAGCCAAAAAAGAAGAAACTGAACAACAGGAACAGGTGTAACCAAAGCGATGAAATCAACCAACCAGAGACGGTGTTCCATTACGGGAACATGGAGCGTACCAATCAGCGCACCTGTCGATCTGCATTTTAGTCCCTAGGCGATCGTTAATGTCAGCAGAACAGACAACATGCTTCTGTCAGAAAAGGATGACAAAACGCGGTTTCGCTTAGCAGACTGAGAAAACTAGCCAAGACTGCCAAGAGTAAGAGCCGAGAAGCTAAAAGGTAATTCCGGCAGGGGGAGATCGCGACCACCGACTCACAGACCACCACCGACCCAAGTAACACCACCTACTCAGAAGAGAACAACGGAAGAGGACAACCGAGCCTGCGCAGTGATTGACATACGGAACGAGCAAGTTTGTACCCATCGCTAGACAAGACAATAACGACTATGTATGAGTATGTAAAATTTTCATCTACAAATTGTACAGGAAAGGTGCGTGAGGTACGCACGCCAGGAGGAGCGATCCCCCGTGCATCCGGCGCCGTGAATATAGAATGCCTGCTCTTTAATACTAAATTGGTGTTGAGGAGTCGTTTCCGATTTTAACGCGTTTTTCGGTAACAGTTTTGGCACCCCAGGTGGGAACCTGCTTTTGAATCTCGACGGATCCGTGGGATCGTGGGACCTGCAGCCGGCCCCGAGGAATTCTCCGGGAGAGCTTCCGATCCCCGGGCCAGAGAATTCTGAGCAAGATCCCCTGGATTGAGGTAAACAAGGCATTCTTTGAAGAAGAAACTTAGGTAGAATAATACGTGGGGTTAGTTTCCCACATAGGATAGGATAGCGGGTTTGAGTCCCACAGGCCTGCCCGTAAGGCGCGGCGAAAGCCATGCAGGGTCGGGGCCAAGAGGTGCCTCGGTTGGTAAGTCTCTGCTAGGCGAAAGCCTGTGGAGCGGGACCCGAGGGTAGGGGAGTCTTCAAGAGGGGGTTGAAGTCTCCAGGGATATCTAGCAGGGGGCTACAGATCCCAGTGGCAGATTTCCAGTGAGACCTCTAACGGGGGTTGGAGTCCCTCTGACTAGTATTTGTGATAGTGCACTATCACAACTACTAGTCGACTGGGAGACGGGAGCATTACTGAGTAGGAAACCTATCCCACAGAGAACACCTTTGCGATGTATTTTGAAGCACTGGAAAGACGTCGGGGGCAGTGACCCACTAACTCGGAAACCATTAATTGAAAATTGCAATCATTGGTGGCCAACGTATCAATTGGAAGGTGGGCACAAATGGCCAGAACACGAGACATTGCAATATCGTACCATCTTGCAATTAATGTTGTTTTGTAAAAAGGGAAGGCAAACGGGAAGAAGTGGCATATGTTGATTTGTTCTTTACACCGTGGAATCATCCCGAGCAGCAGAAACAGCGTGAGGTATGTCCACAAGATTCTACGGCAATGTTTCTGAAAAGAGGAAAACGTGGTGAGAACTTGAAAGAGTGTTGCTCTACTTGTGATACTGGATACTTCGCTTGATGAAACTGACAAGAAAATAGTATGGAATACAGCCAGAAGGCAGGTGCAGGGAGCACATGCTAACAGGAATTTACAGAGAACAATGAATAAGAATTTTCCATCTACAAATCCCGAGTGGGACCCTAATCAGCCAGGACCCAGGGGAATGTTGACTAGATGTCAGAGAGAGATTTTATTTGGAGTAAGACAAGCAATGCCAAAAGCAATAAATTGGTCAAAATTTATGAAGTGAGACAAGAATTAAGTGAGTCCCCTTCAGCCTTTATGGAAAGACTGAAGGTGACCACCAGAAAATATACTCATTTGAACCCAGAAAAACCAGAAAAAGCAATTCAGCTGGTCTCTATATTCATAAGACAATCAGCCCCAGATGGGGGCGGGGGGAGAGAAAACAACCTTCAGAAACTAGAACAACCTGAATCCAGAGATCTGGGTTAAATGCTTGAAGTAGCTTGGCATGAAGGAGACCAGGGGAATCAACCCTAGCTGAACACCTGGTTACACTGAAGCTACGGAATGAAGAAATAGAATTTCTGGTAGATACGGGAGCCACTTATTTGGTATTGAATACACGTGAAGAGAAATTTGATCATAAATCAGTAGATGTTGCTAGCGCAACAGGGCAAAGAAAAATTAGCCCCTCTCAGAGCCATTAAAGTTTAAATTGGAGAAGCAATGGGCAACTCACCAGTTTCTGCATATGCCTGAATGTCCACTGCCTCTGTTATGACGAGATCTATTAGGTCAATTAGATGCTCAAGTAACTTTTAAAGATGGAGAGATTAAATCACTAATACCAGAATCAAAAGCCACAGAGGCGAGAGCGTTTATGTTACAGGATTCCTCCAGGGAGGAACGGGTTCCCGAGGAAGTGGAAAACGTAGTAATTCCTTTGGTTTGAGCGAGCGGAGCTCCGGAGCGATCTAAGTGGGCAGAGCCGGTAAAAGTAACCTTAAAGCCTGGAGCCAAGCCCGTAAGACAAAAACAATACCCTATTAAGCGAGAGGCTCGAAAAGGATTACAGAAGTTAATTATAAAATTTTTCAGAATATGAGCTTTTAGTGGAATGTGAATCAGAATATAGTACTCCTGTGTCGCCAGTAAAGAAATCTAGAGGCAAAGAGTATTAGCTAGTTCACGATTTAAGGGCTATAAATCAGGTGGTCCAAGATATACATCCGGTAGTAGCTAATCCATACACTTTACTGACCTCTTTTAAAGGAGGAGCATAAATGGTTTACTGTACTAGATTTGAAGGACGCCTTCTTTTGCATACCTCCAGGCATAAAAAGTCAAAGCCTATTTGCTTTGCAATGGGAAAGCCCCACCACAGAATGAAAGACACAGCTACCATGGACCGTACTTCCACAAGGATTTAAAAATAGTCCTACGATACTTGAGACTCAGCTGGCAAAAAAAAATTAGAGATATAGAAAAAACAGAACCCAGGGAGAGGCATCTTGTTACAGAATGCGGATGACATTCTGATAGCGGCACAAAGTAAAGAAAAATGTTTTGAAATTTTTAAATTTTCTGGGCCAAGGAAGATGCGGAGTTTCCAGAAACAAAACCCAAATAGGAAAAGAAGCAGCCATTTATTTAGGATTTGAAATATCTCAAAGACAAAGACAATTAGAAAGTGAAAAGAAAGAAACTATTTGTCAAATTCCCGAACCTAGCAGCCCGAAGGAACTGAGAGCTTTTCTGAAAACAATGGAATAGCATCAGCTCTGGATTCTGAACTATAGACTGTATGTAAAACCATTATTTGAGGCATTGAAAGACTCAAAAGGATAAATATTTAACCTGGACGCCCGGATGCCAAACGGCATTCAAAGAACTGAAAAGAGCCTCGATGATGGCCCCTGCATTAGGCCTACCTGATTTCGCTAAACCTTTTCAGTTGTTTGTCCACGAAAGACAACATTTAGCCCTTGGAGTGCTGACACAGCGACTGGGAACCTGGAAGAGACCTGTGGGCTACTTCTCCAAACAACCTGACCACGCGAGTAAAAGATGGCCTAGGTGTTTACGGGCAGTAGCAACAACAGCGCTGCCGATCCGGGAAGCCCCAAAGTTAACAATGGGACAGAAGATGACAGTATATGTCCCGCACATAGCGGTGACTGTTTTAGAACAAAAGGGGGGTCGTTGGCTATCCCTTAGCAGAATGTTGAAATATCAAGTTGTTCTGTTAGAACAAGACGATGTGGAATCGAAGACTACTGCTATACTGAATCCTGCTATGTTTTTAACAACAGAAAACCTTACGGACAATTTAGAACACGATCGCTTGCTAACTATTGAACAAGTCTATTCCAGCAGACCAGACCTGAGACACAAACCTCTGGGAAAATCCTGATCTGGAGTTGTTTACAGATGGAAGAAGCTCTGGGCGAGAAGAGAAGCGAATGGCCGGATATGCTGTCGTTATCGCCGCCGAGGGAATGGAGTCAGGGGTGCTGCCTGCAAACACCTCAGCACAGAAAGCAGTATTGGTAGCATTGAAGCGAGCTCTGCGAATGGCAGAAGGACAAAGGATAAATATCTAGACTGATTCCAAACGTGCATTTGGTGTGATCCACGATCATGGAGCTATTGGGAAGGAGAAAGGACTGCCATCAGCCCAAGAATCATCAATACAGCATAAAGAAGAAATTCTCCAACTTCCGGAAGACGTGCAGAAACCAAAAGAAGTGGCGGTAAAGCGTTGCAAAGCTCATCAATTTGGCCAGACGGCTGTAAACATAAGCAAACGACTGACCGATAAAGCTGCAAAGAGGACTGCAGAGCAAGGTATCCTTGCACTAGTACCAGTAAAACAGATCAGAATTCCAAAGTTGAAACCGAGATATAATAAATTGGATGAGCAATTAGCAGAACAATTGGAAGCATCACAAAACACAGAGAGATGGTAGGTAACACCAGAAAAACAAGTAATAACAACAACCACCCCACAAGTTATGACAGAACTTGCAAAAGAAAACCATGAGCAAACACATTAGGCTGTAGGCGCTACGGTTTTGAGTTTAAAAACATCTGTAGCGTGTGTAGGCATGACAAGAATAGTTAAACCCATAGTAGCTAAGTGTCCAATCTGTCCTAGAAATAATCCCCTGAACCAAAGGAAACAACCTTTAGGAGTAACAAAACAAAAAATTCTCCCGGAAATTATTAGCAAATTAAGTTCTCTGAGTTACCCAGACAAAATAGATATAGCAGTATTTGTCAGTGCTGATTGACAAATTTTCTAGATGGCCAGCAGCTTTCTCGTGCTGCACCGACAAAGCTAGAGTAGTAGTTAAGACGTTGCTGAAGGAAATAATACCAAGATTTAGAGTGCCAACGGGAATGTCCTCTGATAGAGCACCACATTTTTTTGCAGAGGTACTTCAACAAATTAATAAAATTTTGGGTAGAAAATGGGACCTGCATACACCCTGGAGACCACAATCAAGTGAAAAATTTCAGAACATGAAGCAAACACTAAACTGACATAGTGGAATATTATTGATCTAGGATGGAAGTATTGAGAAAATTATTATTTCAGAACTTCCAAACAGGGGAAATGTAACCAAAGTGATGAAATCAACCAGAGACGGTGTTCCATTACGGGAACATGGAGCGTACCAATCAGCGTATCTGTCGATCTGCATTTTAGTCCGTAGGCGATCATTAATGCGAACAGAACAACAGACAACGTGCTTCTGTCAGAAAAGGATGACAAAACGCGGTTTCGCTTAGCGGACTGAGAAAACTAGCCAAGACTGCCAAGAGTAAGAGCCGAGAAGCTAAAAGGTAATTCCGGCAGGGGGAGATCGCGACCACCGACTCACAGACCACCACCGACCCAAGTAACAGAAGAGAACAACGGAAGAGGACAACCGAGCCTGCGCAGCGATTTACATACGGAACGAGCAAGTTTGTACCAATCAGCAGACAGGACAATAATGAATATGTATGAATACGTAAAACATTGATCTACAAATTGTACGGGAAAGGTGCGTGAGGTACGCACGCCAGGAGGAGCGATCCCCCGTGCATCCGGCGCCGCGAATAAAGAATGCCTGCTCTTTAATACTAAATTGGTGTTGAGGAGTCGTTTCCGATTTTAACGCGTTTTTCGGTAACACAGGGAGTCAGATCAAGAGAGCCAGAGAACAACAAAACACCGACAGGCTACAGGACAGAGCAGGAGGAATAAAAAAAAAAAAAACGGAGCCAGAGCCAGGCAGAGAGAGGCGGAGAAAGAAAAAGGAGCCACAGGCTACAGGACAGAGAGAGGGAGGACTGAAAAGACGGGGAGGCAGGGAGCCACTCAGAGCGAGATGGAGAAAGAAGGTGCGGGGGGGGGGGGGGCGCAAAAAAAAAAAGTAAATTTTGCAGCAGGTAAGGAAAGAGAGGGGGCCGGGGGAGAGACAGGGAGGGCCCAGGACGCACAAGAGAGGCAACGGGGCCCCAGTGGCCCAGGACTCACCGCGACTCTCGCTCTCAGCGCTGCTGGCACAATTTAGCCGTTCAGATGCTTCTTTCCCCTCCTCTCCTCCCTGCCTCTTCTGCAGCTCCAGACTCTAGGCCGTCCTCCACCTGAAGAGAATACGTGGGTGTCTTACAGCTCTTACCAGATGAGGCGTCCTAGGCACGTAGCCTAGCTCGCCCGTGCTGGAGCTGGGGGCAGGCGCACGGGGCAAGGGGGGCCAGGGGAGGCTGAGGGGGAGCTCTGGTGAGCTGGGGAGTCGGCCATCTTCTGCACCCAGAAGCTGCAGGGGGAAAAGGTCATCATCCTCCTCCTCCTTTCCCTCTTCCCTTCTATCAGCTCCCGGGTAACTCCTAGGGCTGCCCTCACCCGCTCGCCTTTAGCATACCAGAAGCCTGCCTCGGCGGGTCATTTGAAGCTTCCCATCCCACCAGCCCCAGTAGTACAGGCACACAAGGAGATACCCCTGCACCCACCAAAGGGGCTCGCTCACCTCGCCGGCAGCCCTAGGCCTCACCCGACACAGGGAATCGTGTCCGACACACCACCACGCTGCAGCAAGAGCAGAGGAGGCCTTTCCTTACCAGGAAGCAGCAACGAGCACGGCGGCATCACCTCGCAGGCACTGCAGCATCGCAGGGCTGTTACCTGCGGAGAGAGCAATGGGGATCACAGGGACGCCACCGCGCGTGCGCGGCTCCCGGGCTCAGTACCCAATTCTGGTCGCTGGGCAGCAGCATTATCTGAATTACTCTTCTCGATTAATACCATCCAGAAACCGTAACTTGGCTGCATCCACAGAGCTTCTATTCCTCTGCACCTTTCCCCCTCGCAGCCCCAGCAGCGCCGTTCATTGCCTCTGCACCAAACAGCAAAGTGTCTCGAGGGAGGAGAAGCAGCACAGCAAACCTGGGGAACAAGGTTGGGTTCCCACCCCCGCAGAATAAGCCCCAGGAACTGCTTGTAGGCATGTGGCATCAGGGTTGTGATCGGGTTTTGGTTTGGTTTTCTTTTTTTTTCCCCCGCCTTCTTTACATAATGTAATAATTGGGGTTGCTTTTCCAAACTACTGAGTTCTGTGGGGATTTTTTGTGCTTTTGCCCTACAAAAAATGGTCATTTTCACTTTCGGTTTTGTGCATGAGAATGGTTGGCGGGTGCTTTTAGGTTGTTGTTCCTTCCCCCCACCCCCTTTTTTTTTTTCCTTTCCAGCCGCACAAATCCAGCTGGAGTTGGCTTTCCCAGAAGCCCCAAGTTGTTTTCTTTCCACCAGAATTCTTCCTGTATTTTCACCCCTCATTGCAGGCCCAGAGTCAAGGGGTTTGAGGTATTTTTGTGCCCAGGCAGCAGCTCCCAGGCTGCATAAGCAGCCCCACAGGGGGAAGTCCCCATTTGAGGGAATCGGCCCCAAATTGGGATGGGAAAGTGAAGAGAAGGAGAAAAAACCCTGAATAACCTGAAAAAGAACACCTACTCCAGCCCACCAAGCACCGGTCACCTTGCCTGACTCACCTCCAGGGCCCACATCACGCTCGGCTCATCGCTTAGCACCCTCAGATCACAAAAAAAAAAAAAAAAGAGTAAAACCCATAATGGAGCCCTATAGCCATCAGTCACATCTTCCCTCCAGTACTACACACAGACTCACCTTCTTACAGCGCTCCCCTGGGCTCTCCTCCGTTGCCCTGCACGACTCATCCATCTGCACCTGGAAAAACAGTGTTACTGAACAAGTCACCTGGAGGCACAGCAACAGCTTAACCATTCCACAGCTCCTGCGCCCACGTAGGAATACCATCTAGAGCCCAACTACAGCCTGCCGTTAAAGGAAATGCATTAAATCAAACGTTAAGCCCTCGCACATACAAGCCGGAACAGCAAAAACACGGCACGCTCGCGCACCCAGGGCGCAGCCCGACGGAGGTCCACGCGCACCTCGCCGGTTTGATGCGGAGCCACCCAGCATCCCTGCGAGCACAGCTGCAGGCGCAACAGCAGTTTCACCTACACCCATCTCGGCACGCAGCGCTTCTGAAGCTTTAAGCTGAAAGCCCTACCTTGACGCTTGGCCACACTAGAAGCGAGCCGTAGCTAGGACTCCACAGAAACACAGCAACACAAATTGCACACCCACAGCGGCGACAGCCTTGCAACTACTTAGACCAGGAACAACAGAGGAAAGTAAAACGGCTTCATCACCCGCACAGGAAAAGCGGCAGACGGAGGCAAAGGGTCAGCATTCATAGCCCTTACAGAACACAGGCGTTCTCTCTCCTTCCATTCCTAAACCCATCCCTTAGGTCTAAATATCGCAGCCCTGCTGTGGCAATAGCGAGAGCGGGGAACGAGAGCCCTGCCGCCGGCCGTTTGTGCGGCAGGACACAAAAACAGAGGGACATGTTTTGCCACACACAACCCTGAATCTCCTGAAAAGTTATGTTTACCAAAAATAGGCATTTGGAACATATTGCCAAAAACAAAACATTCGGCAATAAAACTTTTATGTGTTTGACACCCGCACATTTTTTGGGAACTTGCTATTTGCTTCCTGGTTTTGCTGGTCTTCCCTCAGAAGTTCTACCTGCAGCCAAGTTATTCCCACCCGCCCGACCGGTTCAAGCATTCACCTTCCTGGTATTACCAGCACATTGAGACACAGGCGAGGAACTTAACTGCTCTTCTAAAACTATCCAAATGACAATTACAGCCCTGAAAGAGGAGTGGAAGAGAAGAACAGGAGAGATCAGGCAGCAAAAATGCTCTGCAGGCTGCTGCCAGCCAACACTGCACTCTTTTGTTAAAGCCACCCCGCCCCCCCAAATGCAAACAAAAAAACCCCCCATGACTTCATGAAGTGCGTGGGTTTTTTTTCTTTTCAGTAGTCCTTTTGGAGCTCATCCCTGTCTCAGCATCTTGTCTTGTCAGAGCATGAAGTGCAGATGATCTGTATCCCGATGACATTTGCATGGGATGAATACATTTTCAGAAATAGACCCGATCCGTGAGACTCCTGTCACCTTTGTGGTTTTAATAATCGTAACTCAATTTTATCGACTGACACACTTGTGAGAAAACTAATTAACTTGAAACGTAGCCTCTCCTCGGGGAAAAAATGTGTTAGACACCAAATGAAACCGATTCAGAGCTCCAAACCACGATGGAGCCGATAGAGCTGTTGTGACTTAGTTTGTATGTTTAATTAATTGGTTAATAACTCTTCTAAGCAGCGCAGAATGAAGAGCTGGACCCAAAGAGGGTGCGCTGCACTGGATCCAAAAAGCACCCTTCCTCCAGAGACCCGCCTCAGGTGGCGAGTTCGCTCTGGTGCATGCCGGCCTCCCGAACTTCGGGGTCCGATGTGACCGGACCCCCACCTCCGGGGAGGGTCCTCGTACCCTGCCCAACCCTTGCTTTCCCCTGCAGCCCCCGATGCCCCCACGCCACCCCCACAAGCAGCCAAACCGGCTTCTGCTTTTGGCCCCCAAACCAGCTCACTTTGGGACCGGTTCTGAGCCAAAAAGCCCAGCTGCTGAGCCTGTTCTCAAGTCCCAAAAGCGCAGCACTTGACCTCTGCTCCTCAGCCCAAAACCACACCACTTAGTCCCCTCGCTCAGGCCCTCAAAACGCACGACTCGATCTGTTTCAGGGCCCCGGCGTCAGCCACAGGAGCCTGCTCTCAAGGCCCAGGAACAGAAGAGCTGTGCTCTCCACGCTCAGGGACCAAACCAGCTGAGCCTGGCTGCGTCCCGGCCCCCTCCGCAGTCCCCACGGGCAACGCTCAGGGCCGCGGAGAGCGCAGCCACCCCGCAGCCCTGCACCCCCACGGCCCACGCGGGCACTGTCGGGGAGGCCTTGGGAACTGAACTGCGCGGGCCCGGCCCCGCACCCCGGCGGGGCAGCCCAGCACCGGCCCGGCAGCGCTTTCTTCCTGCTCTCGCAGGCCTCGTTTCCCCGGCAGCGCCGGGCCCGCACCCCAACCCCACAGGGGGCCGGGCCCGGCCCGCCTCCAGCAAACCGCGGCGGCAGCAGCCGGGGTCCCTGCCTGCCTCGCGGGCAAGGGGGGACCCGCCCGGCACCGCAGGAGCCCCCGCCGGGGTCGCCGCCGCCGCCGCCCGACCCCGACGAGGAGCAGTCGAGAGCCGGGTGGGGCTGCCCCTACTCCCCGGGGACGGGCACGGGCTCGGCCCCAAAACCCAACCACCGACCCACGACAGCGCTCGGCCCGGGGCCGCTGCTGCCCGCACCCCGCCGCCCCCCCGGGGGCTCCGCGGACCGGGAGACCCCACAGCCCAAACCCGCCGACCCACAGCGCGCCCGGCCATGCGGCTCCTCACCTGCTCTGGCGCGGCTCCGGCTGCCCCACGGCCCGGCACGGAGCCGAACCCGGCCACCGGACCATCCGCCGACCCCCCCAACCCCCGGACGCTCCGGGACGGTTCTCGTCCCTTTTCGCTCTGACGCCTCGAGCCGAGCCGGCCCCGCTCCTCCGAGCTACCGGCGGTGCCCGCTCTGCTGCTCGGGGCCGGGCCCTGTTCTCGCCCGGACGCGAGAAGCCGCTCCGGGGTCTCCTCGGTGCGTCCAGCCCCGTGCCGTGCCGGAGCGGGGAGAGCCGGGTACGAGCGCGGAGCCCTGGGGCAGGGGTTGCCCCAGTGCCGCCGACGGTGTGTGGGGGGGTGTCGTCGTCCCCCGCCCCACGCGGGGGGCGCACACACGGTACACCCGCGGGCAGGGGCATCCCCGGGGAGCCGAGCGGCCGGGCTGCGCCGTAGGAGGGGAAGGTGATGTTGGTTTCCCATTTTCCCCGCAAACTGATCCTCCCCCCCGGCCCCCCTTTCCCGCGCGTTACAGCCCGCGAAAAAGCTTTTAACAACCCGATCGACAACACTCCCTTTATCCCTCTTCCAGCAGCAGCAGCAGCGAGAGATTAAGGCAACTGCAGCAGAGGGGAGGAAGGCAAGGAGAGCCTTTTCAAGCAAGGGCAGGACAAAATGCACGGCGTGGACAGGCACAGGAGAGGCTGCATTATCTGGAAAGCACAACGCCTGCCCAAGGGCAGAAAATAAGGAACGAATTGTTTCCAAGGAGCTGCAGCAGACGAATCACCTTTTTCTTTATTGCACTCCTGCCCTTTGTTATCCAAAGCGATAGGCTTCACCACCGGGCAGAAAATAGCTGCCTAGATTTACACGGACAACCAGAAACAATCAAGCCACCCAGCAAGAAGTTCGCAGCAGAGGTATAACCCATCAGCAGCTAAAACATTTGTTACGCAGGCACAACTAGGCACTAAACAAAGGCTTTCCAACTCTGGAGGTCTAGAACAGGTAGACATTAGCACAGAAGCACAAGGGGCTCCGTCACACTGCACAAATCTCCCCGTGCCTACACACGCACACGTTCAGAAGTTAGTTATCAGAAAACGCCCGACTCAGCCATTTGCCACAGTCACGAGACTCACGACATGACACACGAGGTGGGCTCAGAGTTTTAAGGCAAGAAATACCTCCCCCACCCCCCACCAGAGATCTTTCAGGCTCCAGACCTGCCATCTCCCCGCACCAAACGTAACCGGCCAAAGGGTTTCAGGTGACCCAAAACACAGTACACAAAAAATAACCGGGGAGAGCCCTACATTGTGGAAAAGCGAACGATGCCCGACCGGGGCTTCTCTGCGGGGCCCGGCCCCCGCCCCGCCCCCGGCCCGACCCGCACGGAGATACCCCCCGGCCCGCGCCAGGCCTCACCTCACACGGAGACCCACCCGCTGCCCGAACTCACCCACCAGCGCTCTCCGGCCCCCGGACACGGCCGCGCTGCTCTCTCAGGCGGCTGCCGCAGGCGAGGCTCGGGCACCGCCAGGCCTCCAGGCGTCCCGAGGGGCTGCCGGCCACCGCAGGGGATGGCTGCCGGCGGCCGGACCGCCGCGGCGCTCCCCGCCCAGCTCCGAGCAGGCTCCGCCGGCCGCGGGCTTCCCACGCCGGGCCGCAGAGGGGCCCCGGCACCGCACAGGGACGCCTCGCGACCCGGCCGCCACACGCACCGGCCCTTCGGCCGCCACACGCACCGCTCCCGCCCCCGCTCCGACGCGCCGCGCACGCGCCACCGGAAGCCCGAGCCCCGCGGGGCGGCCCTTAAAGGGCGGCCGGAAGGAGCGGCCCCCACCGGCCCCGCCCCCGCGCCGGACCGCCCCCGCGCCCAGCCGGTGAGCGCCAGCGCCCCCTGCTGGCCGGGCCGCGCTCAGCTCGCGAGGGCGCCGAGGGCCGGGCGGGGCGGGGCGGGACGCCCCGGCTCGGGGCCAGCGCCTTCTCGGGGCGAGCGGGAAACCCCTGCGGGCCCCGGTCACGGCCGGCCAGAGCCGCGCGCCCTCCGAGAGCTGCTGAACGGGGCTGCCGCTCGTGACACATACCGAGCCGTCTGCGACGGGAGCGGGCAGAGGAGGAAGGGGCCGGCGGCCGCGGGGCCTGGCCGCAGGCGGGGGGGTGGGGGCTGGGGCCCGGGGGGCCGCCCTGCTGGGTCACTGCCCTGCGCCGCACCGCGCTGGGGGCTGGGGCCCGACCGGCGCCGGGCGACCGGGGGCAGCCACGAGCAGGGGGCCTGAGCTTAGCCACGGCCTGCAAAACACCCCGAAGCGTGAGACGCTGCAAGGCCAAGGTGGTCCTTGGCAATGGGGGCGCCTGGGCTCGGCCTCCGCCTTACCTGTCCTGGGTCTGCGTGGCGTTCCAGGGGAATGGTGTTTTCCTTGTGCGGAAGGTGGGCTGGCCGTTCGGCCGTGCCCCGGCCGTTACCGATCCTGCCAAAGGCGCTCGCACGCTCTGGCCCATTACTGCTGCGGTACCGCGCTGTAGCAGAAAGGTGTTGTGTTTTCTCACAAAAAGCCTCCTATGGTCAGTTGAAGAAATAACCTCCTTCCGTGGCACTGACTCTTTTCGTACAGTCCATAGCCGGCTTTCGGCTTTTGTCTTTACAGCATTCAGTTTGCTTTCTGCCTAGCTTTCTACCTGCTGTGAAACATTTGGATGGTTTTTTCTTGTTGGTTTTTTTTCCCCCTACTTGCTCCACAACTCCCACACCAACCACCCAGCGCGGCTCGCCTTTCAGCCCCCAGACCCAGGAGCCTTGCCCTGGGACGGCCCTTACATGTCAGCAGAGTTGTTCCAGCTCTCACCCTGTCCCTACCCAGCTGAGGACGTCTGTGTCCGTGGGAGACACCCAGACACTCCCCCTGCAGCGTGGCAGCCCCCTGCCCCGTCAGTGAAAACTGCGGCAATATCGGCTAAGTTTAAAAGCGTCGGCAGGAGGTGCAGAATACGTAAATAAAGCGGCGGTTGGCTGCCGGGTATGGGTGCGATATAAATACCTTTTGTTTACAGGCCTTCGTGCCTATTCAGCGTTGAACGGCACCGCAGCCCACCCACCCCGGGGCTCACGGGGCTCGGAGAAGGGTCTCTCCAAGGGCACAACCTAAGGCAGCGCAGGAAGCCCAGCTGCCACGCTCCCAGTCGCTACGGGACACTTGCTTACAGCTACACCGACGAGGGTACGGATGAGGCTGGAACTAGCAGAAATGCTGACTCTTCTGGCCTTTTATTTGTGGAAGGTACAGCGCGCGAGCCTCGGCGGCTCACAGGAGAAGCGCGCAGTGCTGCCTAACTCTCATTCTCAGCTCACGTACTACTGCCAAAGCTCCTGCCCTGTGCTGTGCCAGATGCCGGCTGGCGTGAGCACCTGGGCTCCTGAGGGACCCCCTTGTCCTGAGAGCCAGAGGTACTCACTTCCCTTTGCATGAGGCCTGTAGGAGATATACCCTGCAATTTAAAAAATCCGTATCAAATGTGGCAGACTCAAAAGAGGGCATTTTTAAAAAGGCAGGTTTGTTTTCTTTTTTAACTTTACGATCTACAGCCTAGCAAAGAGCTCCCTTTCAGTGTCAGTCGCTTGGCTTTCTCCCCTACTGACGAGGTCCCAGCCTCCCGGTGAGATCTCGCTGGAGATATTCTGAGTTTCCCTCGAGTACGTGGCTGCCCTGGCCCGAGGCCAGCGAAGAAGCTGACTTTGCCCGTGCCTGAATCAGCAACATGTCCAGCAGGCGACTTGCAGAGCCCAGGGAACCCTCGTAAAGAGGTTTGGGGGTGGGGCGCGCCACATCTGCGGCATCGGCCGTGGGAAAGGACCGGCGCAGTAAAACAGGTGGGTGAAACCGCGGTCCGCGCCAATACGTGCTGCTGCCTGGGGCATCGCTTTGCTGCGGGTCAAGTCAGATGCTCTCTGTAAGAGTCAGTCAGGGTAAAGGCAGCAGCAGATTTCTTTTCTGCTCATTTTAACAAAGGCTGGACGGAGCCCATAGAGGAAGGCACTACGCGTCTTGCTGGGTTGGTTTCCCTGCCTTCTCGTAAGCTGTCGCGGAAACTCGCACGAGCAAAGCCTGTGCAAGCTGATGACAGCCACACACGGTTGAAGAGGGAGCAGACGGTGAGAGCAGAGGTACGCGCTCAGGCTGTGCGCTGGAAGCTAATGCTAATGCTGCAAAATAAAGAGTGGATTTTCTTTTTTGGGTTTAGGTGAGCGCTAAACATGACATGTGCGTATGTGCGTGTGTCTCTCGCAGGTTTTTGTCATACACCCCACCCTCCCACCCCAAAAAAACAACCCACACATGCCACGCGTTAAACAGTGGTTTTCCGTTGTACTTAGAAGTGCTTACATAGGTGTGTTGGTTTTTTTCTTTTTTATTTTTTAATGCAGAAACAGCAATACGATAGATTTAATACAGCTAGCAATTAGATGGGTGTAGCTTTAGAGCGTCGGCTGTTTACAAAGCAACCGCACACCTTCTTTAACTCACAGTTTAAACAAGTAAACTTGCAGTGCATCACACGTGCTTTGTACAGTCACGTTCCACACGGCAGGCCAGATGCTTCACCCTGCCTTGTCCTTGTTGCCCCGACTCCAACGGGACCGCCGAGGCCATCCTGGGGACAGCGCCGCTTTCTAGCAGCTGGGTTGCTTGCCTGGACGCCCCACAGACAAAGAGTCATTTCCCCACTGAACCTCTTCTCAAATAATTTCCTAGCCCTGCAGGCCCCACGTCCTTTGGTTCATATTTCCTTTTTTCCGGGCTTGATGCACAGGACCGACGATTTCCAGAAATAGAAACAGAGGCTGATTCAGTCCAGGCTCAACATTCTCTGACCTAAACCAAACTGTCTTCGAAGAGATAGCTGTACCGTAGGCACCACCTCGGGAACAGAAGTTGCCCTGTCATAAAAAAAAAAAAAAAAAAAGAAGGAAAACAAGGCATTTCAGGCTGAGGAGGCTGAGCGGTGTGCTGGGGGCGGTGGGGGTTGGAAAGAAACAGTTCAGACGATTAGAGCGAGCTTAGCGTTGCAAAGCGTGCCATTATTTTTAATTTGGCAGTCAGAAGACAATAGATTCTGACACTGATTTCCTGTGTGCTGCGGGAGTTCTCGCCTCAGCATTCCTGTGCACCATTTTACTTTTGTGTCCCGTCCGCTTCGCTTTTGCGCTGTAGCTCTCCGGTTCTAGCTACGCTTCCCACCACCCCCATTACTCTTTGACAAGCCCAGCTCTCACTGTGCTTCCCTTCCCTTCCCTTCCCTTCCCGTATGCGCGTGCAGGGAAAAGCCCGCGCGTCTGCCACTACAGGACACGCTCTGGGAGGCAGGAGAGATGACGACGCTCCCTGACAGAGGACACAGCTGAGGGGCGGTCCGCCGGGGCTGGGGAGATGGCAGCACCTTCCCTCAGCTGCCCCATCCGAGCACAGGTGCAGGTGAGCACTGAGGAGAGACAAGCAGGCAGGAGCCGCAGAGCGAGAGAGAAAATAAAATTCACGGGTGGGTGCTACTTGCGTCTCATTTTTAGCGCAAGGGATGAATTCTCAGCACATTCTTGGAGCTGCCCCTTTGGGACTCACGGAGAAGAGGGAGGTTGGCCACGCGGTGCAGCCCAGCTCTGCTTCCCCTAAATGGTTTTACTGTTCAGGTGTTGCCCTAATCTGGCCGGTACCCCTGCAAAGAGTTTGGGATTTCTGCTGCCTCTCCGGGCCAGCCGCAGACCCTGACTTCATCGCAGCGAATGACCCTGCGCTCGTCAGAGCGGTTGCCGAGTCACATCCCGCTGCCTTCCCTGCAGAACCGGTGACCCTTTTTCAGCCCTTGCCCCCTCTTCTCTCCGCTCGTTGCCCATCCCTTTATCAGTGCCGGCACCGATCCTGCCTCCAGCTCGCCCTGTCTCCACCTGCGAGCGCCCAACAGGAGCTAAATGTCTCCTCAAGGACGCACGGAAGAGACGCGCAGGTAACCCAGCACAGACCCCCTGCAAACATCTTCTTTCCATTTTCTTTCCTCTCCTGACACGAAGAGATGACTTAGGAAAAAGCGTACTGCTCACACTTCACCTGCACTGCTTCTACTTTCACTTTCGCTCTCCTTGGCAGTAATTAATAGCGGTGGCTGGGGGGGCTGGGGCATTCCCCCAAAGCGGCTGCAGTTACATCCGGGCGGTTGTGGCACTCCATTAGCTCTGTAGTTTTTAAATCTAAATCTTCTGGAATTGTTAGTTCTGCTCAGGAATCACCCGTACCTGCAAATTTTCTTAATAGCTACGCTTGACCCCAGCCACTGTTTAACAGCTCACCTTTATTTCTCTTCATTTAAGAACCTAAAGCTTCGTTTACTGCTTGGGTTGGAAGCAGGAGCTGTCGCTGCCTCTGAACTTTCTAACAGCCCTGTTACAATTTCAGTACTACCCGCTCCCAATTTAGCTTTCCGGGTCGATTTTCATTCTAGATTCGAAAATTTCCTTATTTTGTTTCTGATCAGGAGTCATTAATGCCTGCAGTTGATTTAGTAACGGCTGTATTTAGATTGAGCTATTAATGACTCGCAACTCTATTTATGGCATAAAAAAGGACTGCCTTTATTTTTTTTAACTACAGATTAGGAATAATGACTGCCTGGTTTGTTCAGTAATAGGTGTGATTAAATTTAGTCACGACTCCTCCCTAAATAATATGTATTTATTTGCACTCTAACAATTTAACCTTCCCTTTACCGGCCAGGGGCACCGACAAGTGCCCGTGCGTACCTCCGCTCCCCCTGCGCCGGCTCCCCAGGGAACAGCCTCTTACCCTGACCAGAGTCTGCAGCGGCCCGTTGTCATCCCAGCTCCTCGCCCTCGAGAAAGCGGCCGCCTGAAGCGGCGGCAGCTCCGCTGCTGCCCAGAGGGGACGGAAATGGCGCGGGGTAAAGCTCTCCGGGCCGCCTGCGTCCCGCGCGGAGGCGGTGACCTCAGCAGCCTGTACGCTGTTGGGGCCGAGCCAACAACCTGAGGAGGAGTCGCAGGGCGTAGCTGTTTCTGCAACAACCACGCTTTCCCGCCTGGCTGGACAAGAAAGCGGGGCCTGCGGGGGCCTGGAGAGGCAGCATCGCTGCAGGTTGTGCCACGGCTGTTGAGAGGCCAAGGCAACACCTGAAACAGTGAACGGCACAACTAGTGAAAACCCCCAAGGTTCCGGGTTCAGTAAAGACAGGAATTGCAGCAGCACAATAAAATGATCTCACGAGGGGAAAAAAAACAGCAAAGCAAAAACCAAACCCCAAACAGAACACCATACCACTAACCCGTCTCACCGCCCCCTCAGCGCCCAAAACAGCATCCTGGGAGAAAAAAAGCAAAGCAGGCCACAAGGGACCTTTCTAGTACAGATGCCGCCAAAGAGTGCCAAGCTCTGGAATCCTTACCTCAGGCAACGCCTCCGCTTCTCTAAACGCCAGAGCACGCCTGCCCGGGGGGCTGAGACAGCCCCAAAGCTGCGACCGCCCGAGGGAACACGGGAGCACCGACGCCAGAGAAGCCCAGGGCCAGAGCCGGGGCTCTTCCACCCCCGGGCCCCGCCCCCGCCCTTCCCACAGCGCCCCGCGAAAGGGGCGGGCCGAGCCCCCCGGGGGGTGAAGGCCCCGGGAGCCGTACGAGAGCCGCCTGGAGTTCCCGGCACGGGAGGGAGGGGGGAGAGAAAACACCCAAACCGAGCCCCCCGAGCGGAGCAAACACAGGCTCGGGCTGTTGCCGGGGGGCGGGGCCTGTCGCTAAGGGGAGAGAGCCGGCACCGCCCCCCGGGCCGTTGCCGGGGGGTGGGGCCTGTCGCTAAGGGGAGAGAGCCGGCACCGCCCCCCGGGCCGTTGCCGGGGGGTGGGGCCTGTCACTAAGGGGGTGTGTCCAAAGGGACGCTGGCAATGCCCCTGGAGCCATCACCAAGGGCAGGGCCTGTTGCTATGGAGGGTGGGGCCAGGCAGCACCAGCAACACCCCCAGGCTGTCACCAGGGGGTGGGACCTCTTGCTAACTGGGGATGCTGGGGAGCACACGAGCACGGCCCCACCCCACCAGGCCCTCGCCAGGGGGCGGGGCCTGTCGCAAAGGTGGGTGGGGCCAGAGGGGTCAGATATCAGCCCGCGCGTATAGACCAGTGCGTCCCAGTAATGACCAACATGCCACACAGTATGGATCCCAGTACATCCCAGCTCCCTCCCAGCGACGCCCAGTACATCCCAGTTCCCTCCCAGTACATCCCAGTTCCCTACCAGTGCAGCCCAGTACATCCCAGATCCCTCCCAGTCCGTCCCAGTTCCTTCCCAGTCCGTCCCAGTACATCCCAGTTCCCTCACAGTACATCCCAGTTCCCTCACAGTTCACACACAGTTCACTCCCAGTTCCATTCCAGTACATCCCAGTACATGCCAGTTGCCTCCCAGTTTCCTCTAAGTACATCCCAGTACTTCAAAGTTCCCTCCCAGTACATCCCAGTTCCCTCACAGTACATCCCAGTACTTCACAGTTCACTCCCACTACATCCCAGTACGTCCCAGTTCCCCCTTGGTACATAACACTTCCCTCCCAATACATCCCAGTTCCCTCCCATTACATCCCGATTCCCTCCCAGTACATCCCAGTTCCCTGCCAGTATGTCCCAGTACATCCCAGTTCCCTCACAGTACATCCCAGTTCCCTCCCAGTACATCCCAGTACATCCCAGTTCCCTCACAGTACATACCAGTTCCCTCCCAGTACATCCCAGTACATCCTGGAACATCCCAGTTCCCACCCAGTACATCCTACTACATACCAGTTCCCTCCCACTTCCATCCCAGTTCCATCCCAGTTCCATCCCAGTACATCCCAGTACTTCACAGTTCCCTCCCAGTACATCCCAGTTCCCTCTAAGTACATCCCAGTACTTCACAGTTCCCTCCCAGCACATCCCAGTACGTCCCAGTTCCCCTCAGTACATAACACTTCCCTCCCAGTACATAACAGTACATCCCAGTGACCTCACACTACGTCCCAGTTCCCTCCCAGTACATCCCAGTTCCCTACCAGTACATCCCAGTTCCCTCCCAGTTCCTTCCCAGTACATAACAGTTACCTGCCAGTACATCCCAGTACATCCCAGTAGATCCTGGTACATCCCAAATCCCTGCCAGTTCCACCCGGTACAACCCAGTACAAGCTTGTACATCCTAGTTCCTCCACAGTACATCCCAGGGCATCCCCGCACATTGTAGTGCCTCCCAGTACATCCCAGGTCCCTCCCAGTACTGGGAGGGACCTGGGATGTACTGGGAGGGAACTGGGACGTACTGGGAGGGACCTGGGATGTACTGGGAGGGAACTGGGATGTACTGGGAGGGAACTGGGATGTACTGGGATGTAATGGGACAGAACTGGGATGTATTGGGAGGCACTGGGAAAGAAGTGGTAGCGAACCGGGAGGGAATTGGGATGTACGGGGATGAACTGGTAGGGAACTGGGATGTACTGGCATGGAACTGGGATGTATTGGGATGTACAGGAACGGAACTGGAATGTACTGCGATGTACTGGGAGCGAACTGGGATTTACTGGGATGTACTGGGAGGAAACTGGGATATACTGGGAGGAAACTGGGAGGGAAGTGGGTGTCAACTGGGACATTCCAGTTTCCTCCCA
This sequence comes from Phalacrocorax aristotelis, assembly GCF_949628215.1. Classification (NCBI taxonomy): domain Eukaryota; kingdom Metazoa; phylum Chordata; class Aves; order Suliformes; family Phalacrocoracidae; genus Phalacrocorax; species Phalacrocorax aristotelis. Next base: position 648,988 of record NW_027441157.1, on the reverse strand, counting down.
GTACATCCCAGTTCCCTACCAGTGCATCCCAGTCCGTCCCAGTTCCCTCCCAGTCCGTCCCAGTTCCCTCCCAGTCCGTCCCAGTACATCCCAGTTCCCTCCCAGTACATCCTACTACATACCAGTTCCCTGCCAGTTCACTCCCAGTACACAACAGTTACCTCCCAGTACGTCCCAGTTCCCTCCCAGTACGTCCCAGTACATCCCAGTTCTGTCCCAGTTCCCTACCAGTGCGTCCTAGTTCCCTCCCAGTACGTCCCAGTTCCCTCTTAGTCCATTCCAGTTCCCTCCAGTATATCCCACTACATCCCAGTTCCCTCCAGTACATCTCAGTTCTCTCCCATTTCCCTCCCAGTACATCCCAGTTCCCTTACAGTTCACACACAGTTCACTCCCAGTTCACACAACAGTTCACTCCCAATTCCATTCCAGTACATCCCAGTACATGCCAGTTCCCTCCCAGTACATCACACTACATCCCAGTTCCCTCCCAGTTCCTGCTAAGTACATCCCAGGACTTCACAGTTCCCTCCCAGCACATCCCAGTACGTCCCAGTTCCCCTCAGTACATAACACTTCCCTCCCAGTACATACCAGTACATCCCAGTGTCGTCACAGTACGTCCCAGTTCCCTCCCAGTACATAACAGTTCCCTCCCAGTCCGTCCCAATCCCCTCCCAGTACGTCCCAGTTCCCTGCCAGTATGTCCCAGTACATCCCAGTTCACTCCCAGTAAATCCCAGTTCCCTCCCACTTCCCTCCCACTACATCCCAGTTCCCTCCCAGTACATACCTGTTCTCTCCCAGTACATCCCAGTTCCATCCCAGTACATCCCAGTTCCCACCCAGTACATCCTACTACATACCAGTTCCCTCCCAGTTCACTCCCAGTACATCCCAGTACTTCACAGTTCCCTCCCAGTACATCCCAGTACGCACCAGTTCCCCTCAGTACATAACACTTCCCTCCCAGTACATAACAGTACATCCCAGTGTCCTCACAGTACGTCCCAGTTCCCTCCCAGTACATCCCAGTTCCCTCCCAGTACATCCCAGTTCCCTACCAGTTCCTTCCCAGTACATAACAGTTACCTCCCAGTACATCCCAGTACATCCCAGTAGATCCTGGTAAATCCCAAATTCCTGCCAGTTCCACCCGGTACAACCCAGTACAAGCCTGTACATCCTAGTTCCTCCACAGTACATCCCAGGGCATCCCCGCACATTGTAGTGCCTTCCAGTACATCCCAGGTCCCTCCCAGTTCACTCCCAGTACACAACAGTTACCTCCCAGTACATCCCAGTACATCCCAGTAGATCCTGGTACATCCCAAATTCCTGCCAGTTCCACCCGGTACAACCCAGTACAAGCCTGTACATCCTAGTTCCTCCACAGTACATCCCAGGGCATCCCCGCACATTGTAGTGCCTCCCAGTACATCCCAGTTCCCTCCCAGTACTGGGAGGGACCTGGGATGTACTGGGAGGGAACTGGGATGTAATGGGAGGAAACTGGGATATACTGGGATGTAATGGGACGGAACTGGGATGTATTGGGAGGCACTGGGAAAGAAGTGGTAGTGAACCGGGAGGGAATTGGGATGTACAGGGATGAACTGGTAGGAAACTGGGATGTACTGGCATGGAACGGGGATGTATTGGGATGTACAGGAACAGAACTGGAATGTACAGCGATGTATTGGCATGTACTGGCAGCGAGCTGGGATTTACTGGGATGTACTGGGAGGAAACTGGGATATACTGGGAGGAAACTGGGATATACTGGGAGGCATTGGGAGGGAAGTGGGTGTCAACTGGGACATTCCAATTTCCTCCCAGTACATCCCAGTTCCCTACCAGTGCAGCCCAGTACATCCCAGTTCCCTCCCAGTCTGTCCCAATCCCCTCCCAGTACATCCCAGTTCCCTGCCAGTATGTCCCAGTACATCCCAGTTCCCTCCCAGTACATCCCAGTTCCCTCCCAGTTCCCTCCCACTACATCCCAGTACATCCCAGTTCCCTCCCAGTACATACCAGTTCCCTCCCAGTACATCCCAGTACATCCTGGTACATCCCAGTTCCCACCCAGTACATCCTACTACATACCAGTTCCCTCCCAGTTCACTCCCAGTACATCCCAGTACTTCACAGTTCCCTCCCAGTACATCCCAGTATGTCCCAGTTCCCCTCAGTACATAACACTTCCCTCCCAGTACATACCAGTACATCCCAGTGTCCTCACAGTACGTCCCAGTTCCCTCCCAGTACATCCCAGTTCCCTACCAGTACATCCCATTTCCCTCCCTGTTCCTTCCCAGTACATAACAGTAGATCCTGGTACATCCCAAATCCCTGCCAGTTCCACCCGGTACAACCCAGTACAAGCCTGTACATCCTAGTTCCTCCACAGTACATCCCAGGGCATCCCCGCACATTGAAGTGCCCCCCGGAACATCCCAGGTCCCTCCCAGTACTGGGAGGGAACTGGGACGTACTGGGAGGGAACTGGGACGTACTGGGAGGGAACTGAGATGTACTGGGATGTAATGGGACGGAACTGGGATGTATTGGGAGGCACTGGGAAAGAAGTGGTAGTGAACCGGGAGGGAATTGGGATGTACGGGGATGAACTGGTAGGAAACTGGGATGTACTGGCATGGAACGGGGATGTATTGGGATGTACAGGAACAGAACTGGAATGTACAGCGATGTATTGGCATGTACTGGCAGCGAGCTGGGATTTACTGGGATGTACTGGGAGGAAACTGGGATATACTGGGAGGAAACTGGGATATACTCGGAGGCATTGGGAGGGAAGTGGGTGTCAACTGGGACATTCCAGTTTCCTCCCAGTACATCCCTGTTCCCTACCAGTGCAGCCCAGTACATCCCAGTTCCCTCCCAGTCCGTCCCAATCCCCTCCCAGTACATCCCAGTTCCCTGCCAGTATGTCCCAGTACATCCCAGTTCCCTCCCAGTACATCCCAGTTCCCACCCAGTACATCCCAGTACATCCCAGTTCCCACCCAGTACATCCTACTACATACCAGTTCCCTCCCAGTTCACTCCCAGTACATCCCAGTACTTCACAGTTCCCTCCCAGTACATCCCAGTACGTCCCAGTTCCCCTCAGTACATAACACTTCCCTCCCAGTACATACCAGTACATCCCAGTGTCCTCACAGTACGTCCCAGTTCCCTCCCAGTACATCCCAGTTCCCTACCAGTACATCCCAGTTCCCTACCAGTTCCTTCCCAGTACATAACAGTTACCTCCCAGTACATCCCAGTACATCCCAGTAGATCCTGGTACATCCCAAATCCATGCCAGTTCCACCCGGTACAACCCAGTACAAGCCTGTACATCCTAGTTCCTCCACGGTACATCCCAGGACATCCCCGCACATTGTAGTGCCTCCCAGTACATCCCAGTTCCGTCCCAGTACTGGGAGGGACCTGGGATGTACTGGGAGGGAACTGGGACGTACTGGGAGGGAACTGGGATGTACTGGGATGTAATGGGACAGAACTGGGATGTATTGGGAGGCACTGGGAAAGAAGTGGTAGTGAACCGGGAGGGAATTGGGATGTACGGGGATGAACTGGTAGGAAACTGGGATGTACTGGCATGGAACGGGGATGTATTGGGATGTACAGGAACGGAACTGGAATGTACTGCGATGTACTGGGATGTACTGGCAGCGAGCTGGGATTTACTGGGATGTACTGGGAGGAAACTGGGATATACTGGGAGGAAACTGGGATATACTGGGAGGCATTGGGAGGGAAGTGGGTGTCAACTGGGACATTCCAGTTTCCTCCCAGTACATCCCAGTTCCCTACCAGTGCAGCCCAGTACATCCCAGATCCCTCCCAGTACATCCCAGATCCCTCCCAGTCTGTCCCAGTACATCCCAGTACATCCCAGTTCCCTCACAGTACATCCCAGTTCCCTCACAGTTCACACACAGTTCACTCCCAGTTCCATTCCAGTACATCCCAGTACATGCCACTTTCCTCCAAGTAAACCCCAGTTCCCTCCCACTACATCCAAGTTCCCTCCCACTTCCCTCTAAGTACATCCCAGTACTTCACAGTTCACTCCCAGTACATCCCAGTTCCCCCTCGGTACATAACAGTTCCCTCCCAGTACACCCCAGTACATCCCAGTTCCCTCCCAGTATGTCCCACTACATCCCAGTTCCCTCCCAGTCCATCCCAGTTCCCTCCCAGTAAATCCCAATTCCCAACACTTTCCACCCAGTACATCCCAGTTCCCTCCCAGTACATACCAGTTCCCTCCCAGTACATCCTGGTACATCCCAGTTCCCACCCAGTACATCCTACTACATACCAGTTCCCTCCCAGTACATCCCAGTACATCCTAGTAGATCTTGGTACATCCCAAATCCCTGCCAGTTCCACCCGGTACAACCCAGTACAAGCCTGTACATCCTAGTTCCTCCACAGTACATCCCTGGGCATCCCTGCACATTGTAGTGCCTCCCAGTACATCCCAGTTCCCTCCCAGTACTGGGAGGGACCTGGGATATACTGGGAGGGAACTGGGACGTACTGGGAGGGAACTGGGATGTACTGGGATGTAATGGGACGGAACTGGGATGTAATGGGACGGAACTGGGAAAGAAGTGGTAGTGAACCGGGAGGGAACTGGGATGTACGGGGATTAACTGGTAGGGAACTGGGATGTACTGGCATGGAACGGGGATGTATTGGGATGTACAGGAACGGAACTGGAATGTACTGCGATGTACTGGGATGTACTGGGAGCAAACTGGGATTTACTGGGATGTACTGGGAGGAAACTGGGATATACTGGGAGGCACTGGGAGGGAAGTGGGTGTCAACTGGGACATTCCAGTTTCCTCCCAGTACATCCCAGTTCCCTACCAGTGCAGCCCAGTACATCCCAGATCCCTCCCAGTACATCCCAGTTCCCTCCCAGTCCGTCCCAGTACATCCCAGTACATCCCAGTTCCCTCACAGTACATCCCAGTTCCCTCACAGTTCACACACAGTTCACTCCCAGTTCCATCCCACTACATCCCAGTACATGCCACTTTCCTCCAAGTAAATCCCAGTTCCCTCCCACTACATCCAAATTCCCTCCCACTTCCCTCTAAGTACATCCCAGTACTTCACAGTTCACTCCCAGTACATCCCAGTTCCCCCTCGGTACATAACAGTTCCCTCCCAGTACACCCCAGTACATCCCAGTTCCCTCCCAGTATGTCCCACTACATCCCAGTTCCCTCCCAGTCCATCCCAGTTCCCTCCCACTACATCCCAATTCCCAACACTTTCCACCCAGTACATCCCAGTTCCCTCCCAGTACATCCCAGTTCCCTCTAAGTACATCCCAGTACTTCACAGTTCCCTCCCAGTTCACTCCCAGTTCCCTCCCAGTACATCCCAGTTCCCTCTAAGTACATCCCAATACTTCATACTTCCCTCCCAGCACGTCCCAGTACGTCCCAGTTCCCCTCAGTACATAACACTTCCCTCCCAGTACATACCAGTACATCCCAGTGTCCTCACAGTACATCCCAGTTCCCTCCCAGTACATCCCAGTTCTCTCCCAGTTCACTCCCAGTACACAACAGTTACCTCCCAGTACATCCCAGTACATCCCAGTAGATACTGGTACATCCCAAATCCCTGCCAGTTCCACCCGGTACAACCGAGTACAAGCCTGTACATCCTAGTTCCTCCACAGTACATCCCAGGGCATCCCCGCACATTGTAGTGCCTCCCAGTACATCCCAGTTCCCTCCCAGTACTGGGAGGGAACTGGGACGTACTGGGAGGGAACTGGGATGTACTGGGATGTAATGGGACGGAACTGGGATGTATTGGGAGGCACTGGGAAAGAAGTGGTAGTGAACCGGGAGGGAATTGGGATGTACGGGGATGAACTGGTAGGAAACTGGGATGTACTGGCATGGAACGGGGATGTATTGGGATGTACAGGAACGGAACTGGAATGTACTGCGATGTACTGGGATGTACTGGCAGCGAGCTGGGATTTACTGGGATGTACTGGGAGGAAACTGGGATATACTGGGAGGAAACTGGGATATACTGGGAGGCATTGGGAGGGAAGTGGGTGTCAACTGGGACATTCCAGTTTCCTCCCAGTACATCCCAGTTCCCTACCAGTGCAGGCCAGTACATCCCAGTTCCCTCCCAGTCCGTCCCAATCCCCTCCCAGTACATCCCAGTTCCCTGCCAGTATGTCCCAGTACATCCCAGTTCCCTCCCAGTACATACCAGTTCCCTCCCAGTACATCCCAGTTCCCTCCCAGTTCCCTCCCACTACATCCCAGTACATCCCAGTTCCCTCCCAGTACATCCCAGTACATCCTGGTACATCCCAGTTCCCACCCAGTACATCCTACTACATACCAGTTCCCTCCCAGTTCACTCCCAGTACATCCCAGTACTTCACAGTTCCCTCCCAGTACATCCCAGTACGTCCCAGTTCCCCTCAGTACATAACACTTCCCTCCCAGTACATACCAGTACATCCCAGTGTCCTCACAGTACGTCCCAGTTCCCTCCCAGTACATCTGTCGTGGTTTAGCGGCAGCTCAGCCCCACACAGTCGCTCGCTCACTCCCCCACCGGTAGATGGGGGAGAGAATCAGAAGGGTAACGCTCGTGGGTTGGGATAAGAACAGTTTAATAATGAAAATTAAAAGAAACAACAGTAGAAATGCAATGTGAAGGAGAACAACGAGAGGCGCAAAGCCCCGGGGGAGGGGGGAAGGGAGGGGAGGGGAGAGGGGGAACGAACCGCCGGAACAAACCGCACGCGCCGCAGCCGCTCGCCGCCCGCCGACCCGACGCCGCGCCGCCCGCGCGCTGCCACTGCCCCCCCTCAATATACTGGTCATGGTGTCACATGGTATGGAATGAACCTGCCATTGGCCAGTCGGGGTCAGCCGCCCCCACCATGGCCCTGCCCCTCCCAGCCCCCCCCTGCCACGCCACGCGGCAGAGCGCGGGAAGCTGGAAAGGTAGCTGACCCCCACAGTGAGGAGAATTAACCCCTTCTCAGCCAAAACCAGCACATTCTCCACCCCTTATTCCATACCACTTACACCATGCCCAGGTCCCATATGATGCAATACAACCGTACCAACCACCACCCCTCCCCTTCCCATCCTTTAACATAATACACAGACATCATTCCCTTAGTTCATGGATCTTCCCTGTAAAATGTCCATTAAAATGTCCATTGAGTTCACGCAGTCCATGACTCTGGGCTCCATCTGTTGTATCAGTCTTTCCGGGTGGGAGAGATGGTGTGTGGCGTTGGGTTGCTGCATACCGAGTCAGTCATCATTCCATCACTGCTGCACGGCTTGTTTCATAGTTGATCTTCCATGGGTTGGGAGGCTCGTACTCTGATATCATTGATACAACACAGAGGTGACACACAATATTATATAGCAGTTCACATTGTGCCATTCAGTTCATTGACTGTTTTCACCCAAAATCAAATCCCCTTGAGGCACACATCGGATTTCTCCATCCTCCCGCATCACCCACCAAGTGCACCCAGGTCCTCGAGCAAAAACAATCCCACGAATGGGTTTGCCTTTGCCAGAGGCAGGAAGAACCCAGACTGTTTTGCCCAGCATACTTTTTGTGTGCACTACAGGGACTCTATCCCCTTCCACAGTATGTAGGATTTCTGACTGGGCAGGGCCAGCTCGGTTGGCAGATCCCCTCGTGTTGACTAACCACGTGGCTTTTGCTAAATGTGTATCCCAGTGCTTGAATGTCCCACCCCCCATTGCTCTCAGTGTGGTTTTTAACAGTCCATTGTACCTTTCAATTTTCCCAGAGGCTGGTGCGTGATAGGGGATGTGATACACCCACTCAATGCCGTGCTCTTTGGCCCAGGTGTCTATGAGGCTATTTCGGAAATGAGTCCCATTGTCTGACTCAATCCTCTCTGGGGTGCCATGTCGCCACAGGACTTGTTTCTCAAGACCCAGGATAGTGTTCCGGGCAGTGGCGTGGGGGACAGGATATGTTTCCAGCCAGCCAGTCGTTGTTTCTACCATTGTAAGCACATGGCGCTTGCCTTGGCGGGTCTGTGGGAGTGTGATATAGTCAATTTGCCAGGCCTCCCCATATTTATATTTCAGCCATCGTCCCCCATACCACAGAGGCTTTACCCGCTTCGCTTGCTTGATTGCAGTGCATGTGTCACATTCGTGGATAACCTGTGCAATAATACCCATGGTCAAGTCCACCCCTCGATCACGAGCCCACCTGTATGTTGCATCTCTCCCTTGATGGCCTGAGGTGTCATGGGCCCACCGAGCTAGAAATAGTTCACCCTTATGCTGCCAGTCCAGATCCACCTCAGCCACTTCAATCTTGGCAGCCCGATCTACCTGCTGGTTGTTTCGATGTTCTTCAGTGGCCCGACTCTTGGGGACGTGAGCATCCACATGCCGTACCTTTACAACCAGTTTCTCTACCCGGGCAGCAATATCTTGCCACAATGTGGCAGCCCAGATGGGTTTGCCTCTGCGCTGCCAGTTGCTTTGCTTCCATTGCTGCAGCCAGCCCCACAGGGCATTTGCCACCATCCAGGAGTCAGTATAGAGATAGAGCACTGGCCACTTTTCCCGTTCAGCGATGTCTAAGGCCAGCTGGATGGCCTTTACCTCTGCAAACTGGCTCGATTCACCTTCTCCTTCAGCAGTTTCTGCTACTTGTCGTGTAGGACTCCATACAGCAGCCTTCCATCTCCGGTGCTTTCCCACAAGGCGACAGGACCCATCAGTGAACAGGGCATATTGCTTCTCATCTTCTGGCAGTTTGTTATACAGTGGGGCTTCTTCAGCACGTGTCACCTCCTCCTCTGGTGATAATCCAAAATCTTTGCCTTCTGGCCAGTCCATAATCACTTCCAAGATTCCTGGGCGACTGGGGTTTCCTACTCGAGCCCGCTGGGTGATCAGTGCAACCCATTTACTCCACGTAGCATCAGTTGCATGGTGTGTAGAGGGGATGTTTCCTTTGAACATCCAGCCCAGCACTGGCAGTCGGGGTGCCAGGAGCAACTGTGCTTCAGTACCAACCACTTCTGAAGCAGCTCGAACCCCTTCATATGCTGCCAATATCTCTTTTTCAGTTGGAGTATAGCGGGCTTCAGACCCTCTGTATCCCCGACTCCAAAACCCTAGGGGTCGACCCCGGGTCTCCCCAGGTGCTTTCTGCCAGAGACTCCAGGTAGGGCCATTCTCCCCGGCTGCAGTGTAGAGCACATTTTTTACATCTTGTCCTGCCCGGACTGGCCCAAGAGCTACTGCATGGACTATTTCTCGTTTAATCTGTTCAAAGGCTTGTCGTTGCTCAGGGCCCCATTTGAAATCATTCTTTTTCCGGGTCACTTGATAGAGAGGGCTCACGATCAGACTGTAATTTGGAATATGCATTCTCCAAAAACCCACAACGCCCAAGAAAGCTTGTGTTTCCTTTTTGCTAGTTGGTGGAGACATGGCTGCTATTTTGTTGATCACATCCATTGGAATCTGACGACGACCGTCTTGCCATTTAATTCCTAAGAACTGGATTTCTCGTGCAGGTCCCTTCACCTTACTTTGTTTTATGGCAAAACCAGCTTTCAGAAGGATTTGGACTATTTTCTCACCTTTCTCAAAAACTTCTTCTGCTGTGCTGCCCCACACAATGATGTCATCAATGTATTGAAGGTGTTCTGGAGCTTCTCCCTGTTCCAGTACAGTCTGAATCAGTCCATGGCAAATGGTAGGACTGTGTTTCCACCCCTGGGGCAGTCGATTCCAGGTGTACTGGACGCCCCTCCATGTGAAAGCAAACTGTGGCCTGCACTCTGCTGCCAGAGGGATTGAGAAGAATGCATTAGCAATATCAATTGTGGCATACCACTTGGCCGCCTTTGACTCCAGTTCGTATTGAAGTTCTAGCATGTCTGGCACAGCAGCACTCAACGGTGGAGTGACTTCATTCAGGCCACGATAGTCTACTGTTAGTCTCCACTCTCCATTAGACTTCCGGACTGGCCATATGGGACTGTTAAAGGGTGAGTGGGTCTTACTGATGACTCCTTGGCTCCTCAGTTGGTGAATGAGTTTATGGATGGGGATCAGAGAGTCTCTGTTGGTGCGATATTGCCGCCGGTGCACTGTTGTGGTGGCGATTGGCACCTGTTGTTCTTTGACCTTCAGCAACCCCACCACAGAAGGGTCCTTTGAGAGACCGGGCAAGGTAGACAGCTGTTCAGTTTCCTCCGTCTCCAAGGCAGCTACACCAAAAGCCCACTTGTAACCTTTTGGGTCCTTGAAATACCCTCTCCTGAGGTAGTCTATACCAAGGATGCACGGAGCCTCTGGGCCAGTCACAATGGGGTGCTTCTGCCACTCATTGCCAGTTAGGCTCACTTCGGCCTCCAATACAGTTAGCTCTTGGGATCCCCCTGTCACTCCAGCAATGCTGATGGGTTCTGCCCCTATATAGTTTGATGGCATTAAGGTGCACTGTGCGCCGGTGTCCACTAAAGCTTTATACTCCTGTGGGTCGGACGTGCCAGGCCATCGGATCCACACAGTCCAGTAAGCCCGGTTATCCCTTTCCTCCACCCGGCTGGAGGCAGGGCCCCTCTAGTCCTGATCATGGCAGTCACAACTCACTTCCTGTAAATGTGAATCAGGAGTCCCTCTATTACACTTAGAAATAAAATCTGCGCTTCTACTCCTCTGTCTGGGGACTTGCTCGCTGGAAACTGGAGCAGCAGCTTTCCTGGAAGAGCCTCCCTGAGTGACTGTTCTTCCTTGCAGTTCATGTACTCGTGCCTGTAGGGTCGAAGTAGGCTTGCCATCCCACCTCATCATGTCCTCTCCGTGGTCACGCAGGTAGAACCATAGGGTGGCCCGTGGTGTGTATCCCCTTCTTTGAGCCAAAGGACGCTTATTCCTAACAGCTGAGACACTGCTCTGTCGAGGTGGGGAGTAGGACAGATCTTCTTTGAGTTGCTGGACCTCTTGGGATAGTTTCTCCACAGCAGAGACAAGCGAGGAAGAGATATTTGTGTCATAATCCCGGAGCCTATCTATCACCTCTGCCACCGTTGGTGTCTCGTCATCTTTCCAGGACATCACTGCCAATGAGTTTGCATGCGAAGATGGTGCGCTCCGTACAAACTTCCGCCACATGGGTCGTGTGCACTCGGCTTCATCTGGATCTTTGGATGACCGTTGATCATCCAGGTCACCATAAATCACCTCAAACACAGCTAATTCCCTGAGATACTGGATGCCTTTCTCCATAGTTGTCCATTTTCCTGGGCGATATGTAACATCTTCTTTAAAGGGATACCTTTCCTTCACTCCAGACAGGAGTCGCCTCCAGAGGCTGAGGGCTTGTGGTTTTTTTCCAATTGCTTTGTCAACGCCCCCTTCCCCAGAAAGGGATCCCAATTGTTTGGCTTCTTTTCCCTCTAGTTCCAGGCTACTGGCCCCATTATCCCAGCATCGGAGCAGCCAGGTGACAATGTGCTCACCTGAACGACGGCTATAATCTTTTCGCATATCTCGCAACTCGCTTAAGGACAGGGATCGGGTGGTCTCTATTTCATTTATTACTTCTCCCTCCTCTCCCCGCGATGGCCCTGGTTCTTCATCATCCCGTTCTAAACGGGTTGATGTCCGCTTCCAATATTTCGTCTTATGTATGGGGGCAACTGATACTGGTACGGGTTTATTTTCTGAGCTAGCTCCGGTACTTGTTGTGGGGGTTTGAGTGGCTGCAGTGCCTGTTGTCAGGGCTGGATTGTCTACAGTGCCAGTCACTTTGCATTTCAATCCAGAGACATTCTCTTCCCCCTGGGGGCACTGAATACTGTTGAGCAGGGCTCGGTATGCATGGGCCAGACCCCAGCACGTTGCAGTTATCTGTGTCTCTCTGGAGTTCCCAGCGTAACAACATACTTTCTCCAAATATTCTACTAGTTTTTTAGGATTCTGCACTTGCTCGGGGGTGAAACTCCAAAACACTGGGGGTGCCCACTGCCCTAGGTATTTGCCCATGCTATCCCACATGCCCTGCCACTCGTAACTATCAAGCCTCGGGGCAGATTTCTGGGTGATATTCTTAAGTTGCTTAGTCAAAACCAAAACAACATGACCAAAAACTAACAATGACTGCACCTTAACCACCCAAGGATGTTCAAGATACAAAAACGTTGTTGTAACAAAGGCACAGACATCATAGAACAAAGTTGCAAAGGTATTATTCTGTATTTCCTCCATATAAAATCTCTCAGAGGAGGAGGTATAATTGCTAATTGCCTCAACAAGGTGGTATCCGAAGTACAGTAACGGTTTCAGCAAAAACCCCAAATACCAGGTAAAGCTGAAAACGAGTGTTTGTATAACAAATCTCGTAGGCAAAACATTACTAATCACAGCAGAACACAGCAGACTCAAACAACCAACACCGATTTTTAACACCCACTGCAAAAAGGACAACATGGTGCTGTGACCAGCAGCTGTTGTTATCTCCAACCCTCGTGCCCCACGTTGGGCGCCAAAAAGACTGTCGTGGTTTAGCGGCAGCTCAGCCCCACACAGTCGCTCGCTCACTCCCCCACCGGTAGATGGGGGAGAGAATCAGAAGGGTAACGCTCGTGGGTTGGGATAAGAACAGTTTAATAATGAAAATTAAAAGAAACAACAGTAGAAATGCAATGTGAAGGAGAACAACGAGAGGCGCAAAGCCCCGGGGGAGGGGGGAAGGGAGGGGAGGGGAGAGGGGGAACGAACCGCCGGAACAAACCGCACGCGCCGCAGCCGCTCGCCGCCCGCCGACCCGACGCCGCGCCGCCCGCGCGCTGCCACTGCCCCCCCTCAATATACTGGTCATGGTGTCACATGGTATGGAATGAACCTGCCATTGGCCAGTCGGGGTCAGCCGCCCCCACCATGGCCCTGCCCCTCCCAGCCCCCCCCTGCCACGCCACGCGGCAGAGCGCGGGAAGCTGGAAAGGTAGCTGACCCCCACAGTGAGGAGAATTAACCCCTTCTCAGCCAAAACCAGCACAACATCCCAGTTCCATCCCAGTACATCCCAGTTCCCTCCCTGTTCCTTCCCAGTACATAACAGTTACCTCCCAGTACATCCCAGTAGATCCTGGTACATCCCAAATCCCTGCCAGTTCCACCCGGTACAACCCAGTACAAGCCTGTACATCCTAGTTCCTCCACAGTACATCCCAGGGCATCCCCGCACATTGTAGTGCCTCCCAGTACATCCCAGTTCCCTCCCAGTACTGGGAGGGACCTGGGATGTACTGTGAGGGACCTGGGATGTACTGGGAGGGAACTGGGATGTACTGGGATGTAATGGGACGGAACTGGGATGTAATGGGACGGAACTGGGAAAGAAGTGGTAGTGAACCGGGAGGGAATTGGGATGTACGGGGATGAACTGGTAGGGAACTGGGATGTATTGGCATGGAACGGGGATGTATTGGGATGTACAGGAACAGAACTGGAAAGTACAGCGATGTATTGGCATGTACTGGCAGCGAGCTGGGATTTACTGGGATGTACTGGGAGGAAACTGGGATATACTGGGAGGAAACTGGGATATACTGGGAGGCATTGGGAGGGAAGTGGGTGTCAACTGGGACATTCCAGTTTCCTCCCAGTACATCCCAGTTCCCTACCAGTGCAGCCCAGTACATCCCAGTTCCCTCCCAGTCCGTCCCAATCCCCTCCCAGTACATCCCAGTTCCCTGCCAGTATGTCCCAGTACATCCCAGTTCCCTCCCAGTACATACCAGTTCCCTCCCAGTACATACCAGTTCCCTCCCAGTTCCCTCCCACTACATCCCAGTACATCCCAGTTCCCTCCCAGTACATCCCAGTTCCCTCCCAGTCCGTCCCAGTACGTCCCAGTACATCCCAGTTCCCTCACAGTACATCCCAGTTCCCTCACAGTTCACACACAGTTCACTCCCAGTTCCATTCCAGTACATCCCAGTACATGCCACTTTCCTCCAAGTAAACCCCAGTTCCCTCCCACTACATCCAAGTTCCCTCCCACTTCCCTCTAAGTACATCCCAGTACTTCACAGTTCACTCCCAGTACATCCCAGTTCCCCCTCGGTACATAACAGTTCCCTCCCAGTACACCCCAGTACATCCCAGTTCCCTCCCAGTATGTCCCACTACATCCCAGTTCCCTCCCAGTCCATCCCAGTTCCCTCCCACTAAATCCCAATTCCAAACACTTTCCACCCAGTACATCCCAGTTCCCTCCCAGTACATACCAGTTCCCTCTAAGTACATCCCAGTACTTCACAGTTCCCTCCCAGTTCCCTCCCAGTTCCCTCCAAGTACATCCCAATACTTCATAGTTCCCTCCCAGCACGTCCCAGTACATCCCAGTTCCCTCCCAGTACATCCCAGTTACCTCCCTGTTCCTTCCCAGTACATAACAGTTACCTCCCAGTACATCCCAGTAGATCCTGGTACATCCCAAATCCCTGCCAGTTCCACCCGGTACAACCCAGTACAAGCCTGTACATCCTAGTTCCTCCACGGTACATCCCAGGGCATCCCCGCACATTGTAGTGCCTCCCAGTACATCCCAGTTCCCTCCCAGTACTGGGAGGGACCTGGGACGTACTGGGAGGGAACTGGGACGTACTGGGAGGGAACTGGGATGTACTGGGATGTAATGGGACGGAACTGGGATGTATTGGGAGGCACTGGGAAAGAAGTGGTAGTGAACCGGGAGGGAACTGGGATGTACGGGGATGAACTGGTAGGAAACTGGGATGTACTGGCATGGAACGGGGATGTATTGGGATGTACAGGAACAGAACTGGAATGTACAGCGATGTATTGGCATGTACTGGGAGCGAGCTGGGATTTACTGGGATGTACTGGGAGGAAACTGGGATATACTGGGAGGAAACTGGGATATACTGGGAGGCATTGGGAGGGAAGTGGGTGTCAACTGGGACATTCCAGTTTCCTCCCAGTACATCCCAGTTCCCTGCCAGTATGTCCCAGTACATCCCAGTTCCCTCCCAGTACATACCAGTTCCCTCCCAGTACATACCAGTTCCCTCCCAGTTCCCTCCCACTACATCCCAGTACATCCCAGTTCCCTCCCAGTACATACCAGTTCCCTCCCAGTACATCCCAGTACATCCTGGTACATCCCAGTTCCCACCCAGTACATCCTACTACATACCAGTTCCCTCCCAGTTCACTCCCAGTACATCCCAGTACTTCACAGTTCCCTCCCAGTACATCCCAGTACGTCCCAGTTCCCCTCAGTACATAACACTTCCCTCCCAGTACATACCAGTACATCCCAGTGTCCTCACAGTACGTCCCAGTTCCCTCACAGTACATCCCAGTTCCCTACCAGTACATACCAGTTCCCTCCCAGTTCCTTCCCAGTACATAACAGTTACCTCCCAGTACATCCCAGTACATCCCAGTAGATCCTGGTACATCCCAAATCCCTGCCAGTTCCACCCGGTACAACCCAGTACAAGCCTGTACATCCTAGTTCCTCCACAGTACATCCCAGGACATCCCCGCACATTGTAGTGCCTCCCAGTACATCCCAGTTCCCTCCCAGTACTGGGAGGGACCTGGGATGTACTGGGAGGGAACTGGGACGTACTGGGAGGGACCTGGGATGTACTGGGAGGGAACTGGGATGTACTGGGAGGGAACTGGGATGTACTGGGATGTAATGGGACAGAACTGGGATGTATTGGGAGGCACTGGGAAAGAAGTGGTAGCGAACCGGGAGGGAATTGGGATGTACGGGGATGAACTGGTAGGGAACTGGGATGTACTGGCATGGAACTGGGATGTATTGGGATGTACAGGAACGGAACTGGAATGTACTGCGATGTACTGGGAGCGAACTGGGATTTACTGGGATGTACTGGGAGGAAACTGGGATATACTGGGAGGAAACTGGGAGGGAAGTGGGTGTCAACTGGGACATTCCAGTTTCCTCCCAGTACATCCCAGTTCCCTACCAGTGCATCCCAGTCCGTCCCAGTTCCCTCCCAGTCCGTCCCAGTTCCCACCCAGTCCGTCCCAGTACATCCCAGTTCCCTCCCAGTACATCCTACTACATACCAGTTCCCTGCCAGTTCACTCCCAGTACACAACAGTTACCTCCCAGTACGTCCCAGTTCCCTCCCAGTACGTCCCAGTACATCCCAGTTCCGTCCCAGTTCCCTACCAGTGCGTCCTAGTTCCCTCCCAGTACGTCCCAGTTCCCTCTTAGTCCATTCCAGTTCCCTCCAGTATATCCCACTACATCCCAGTTCCCTCCAGTACATCTCAGTTCTCTCCCATTTCCCTCCCAGTACATCCCAGTTCCCTTACAGTTCACACACAGTTCACTCCCAGTTCACACAACAGTTCACTCCCAGTTCCATTCCAGTACATCCCAGTACATGCCAGTTCCCTCCCAGTACATCACACAACATCCCAGTTCCCTCCCAGTTCCTGCTAAGTACATCCCAGGACTTCACAGTTCCCTCCCAGCACATCCCAGTACGTCCCAGTTCCCCTCAGTACATAACACTTCCCTCCCAGTACATACCAGTACATCCCAGTGTCGTCACAGTACGTCCCAGTTCCCTCCCAGTACATAACAGTTCCCTCCCAGTCCGTCCCAATCCCCTCCCAGTACGTCCCAGTTCCCTGCCAGTATGTCCCAGTACATCCCAGTTCACTCCCAGTAAATCCCAGTTCCCTCCCAGTAAATCCCAGTTCCCTCCCACTTCCCTCCCACTACATCCCAGTTCCCTCCCAGTACATACCTGTTCCCTCCCAGTACATCCCAGTTCCATCCCAGTACATCCCAGTTCCCACCCAGTACATCCTACTACATACCAGTTCCCTCCCAGTTCACTCCCAGTACATCCCAGTACTTCACAGTTCCCTCCCAGTACATCCCAGTACGCACCAGTTCCCCTCAGTACATAACACTTCCCTCCCAGTACATAACAGTACATCCCAGTGTCCTCACAGTACGTCCCAGTTCCCTCCCAGTACATCCCAGTTCCCTCCCAGTACATCCCAGTTCCCTACCAGTTCCTTCCCAGTACATAACAGTTACCTCCCAGTACATCCCAGTACATCCCAGTAGATCCTGGTAAATCCCAAATTCCTGCCAGTTCCACCCGGTACAACCCAGTACAAGCCTGTACATCCTAGTTCCTCCACAGTACATCCCAGGGCATCCCCGCACATTGTAGTGCCTCCCAGTACATCCCAGTTCCCTCCCAGTACTGGGAGGGACCTGGGATGTACTGGGAGGGAACTGGGACGTACTGGGAGGGAACTGGGATGTACTGGGAGGAAACTGGGATATACCGGGATGTAATGGGACGGAACTGGGATGTATTGGGAGGCACTGGGAAAGAAGTGGTAGTGAACCGGGAGGGAATTGGGATGTACAGGGATGAACTGGTAGGAAACTGGGATGTACTGGCATGGAACGGGGATGTATTGGGATGTACAGGAACAGAACTGGAATGTACAGCGATGTATTGGCATGTACTGGGAGCGAGCTGGGATTTACTGGGATGTACTGGGAGGAAACTGGGATATACTGGGAGGAAACTGGGATATACTGGGAGGCATTGGGAGGGAAGTGGGTGTCAACTGGGACATTCCAGTTTCCTCCCAGTACATCCCAGTTCCCTACCAGTGCAGCCCAGTACATCCCAGTTCCCTCCCAGTCTGTCCCAATCCCCTCCCAGTACATCCCAGTTCCCTGCCAGTATGTCCCAGTACATCCCAGTTCCCTCCCAGTACATACCAGTTCCCTCCCAGTTCCCTCCCACTACATCCCAGTACATCCCAGTTCCCTCCCAGTACATCCCAGTTCCCTCCCAGTACATCCCAGTACATCCTGGTACATCCCAGTTCCCACCCAGTACATCCTACTACATACCAGTTCCCTCCCAGTTCACTCCCAGTACATCCCAGTACTTCACAGTTCCCTCCCAGTACATCCCAGTATGTCCCAGTTCCCCTCAGTACATAACACTTCCCTCCCAGTACATACCAGTACATCCCAGTGTCCTCACAGTACGTCCCAGTTCCCTCCCAGTACATCCCAGTTCCCTACCAGTACATCCCATTTCCCTCCCTGTTCCTTCCCAGTACATAACAGTTACCTCCCAGTACATCCCAGTAGATCCTGGTACATCCCAAATCCCTGCCAGTTCCACCCGGTACAACCCAGTACAAGCCTGTACATCCTAGTTCCTCCACAGTACATCCCAGGGCATCCCCGCACATTGAAGTGCCTCCCAGTACATCCCAGGTCCCTCCCAGTACTGGGAGGGAACTGGGACGTACTGGGAGGGAACTGGGACGTACTGGGAGGGAACTGAGATGTACTGGGATGTAATGGGACGGAACTGGGATGTATTGGGAGGCACTGGGAAAGAAGTGGTAGTGAACCGGGAGGGAATTGGGATGTACGGGGATGAACTGGTAGGAAACTGGGATGTACTGGCATGGAACGGGGATGTATTGGGATGGACAGGAACAGAACTGGAATGTACAGCGATGTATTGGCATGTACTGGCAGCGAGCTGGGATTTACTGGGATGTACTGGGAGGAAACTGGGATATACTGGGAGGAAACTGGGATATACTCGGAGGCATTGGGAGGGAAGTGGGTGTCAACTGGGACATTCCAGTTTCCTCCCAGTACATCCCTGTTCCCTACCAGTGCAGCCCAGTACATCCCAGTTCCCTCCCAGTCCGTCCCAATCCCCTCCCAGTACATCCCAGTTCCCTGCCAGTATGTCCCAGTACATCCCAGTTCCCTCCCAGTACATCCCAGTTCCCACCCAGTACATCCCAGTACATCCCAGTTCCCACCCAGTACATCCTACTACATACCAGTTCCCTCCCAGTTCACTCCCAGTACATCCCAGTACTTCACAGTTCCCTCCCAGTACATCCCAGTACGTCCCAGTTCCCCTCAGTACATAACACTTCCCTCCCAGTACATACCAGTACATCCCAGTGTCCTCACAGTACGTCCCAGTTCCCTCCCAGTACATCCCAGTTCCCTACCAGTACATCCCAGTTCCCTACCAGTTCCTTCCCAGTACATAACAGTTACCTCTCAGTACATCCCAGTACATCCCAGTAGATCCTGGTACATCCCAAATCCATGCCAGTTCCACCCGGTACAACCCAGTACAAGCCTGTACATCCTAGTTCCTCCACAGTACATCCCAGGACATCCCCGCACATTGTAGTGCCTCCCAGTACATCCCAGTTCCCTCCCAGTACTGGGAGGGACCTGGGATGTACTGGGAGGGAACTGGGACGTACTGGGAGGGAACTGGGATGTACTGGGATGTAATGGGACGGAACTGGGATGTAATGGGACGGAACTGGGAAAGAAGTGGTAGTGAACCGGGAGGGAACTGGGATGTACGGGGATTAACTGTTAGGGAACTGGGATGTACTGGCATGGAACGGGGATGTATTGGGATGTACAGGAACGGAACTGGAATGTACTGCGATGTACTGGGATGTACTGGGAGCAAACTGGGATTTACTGGGATGTACTGGGAGGAAACTGGGATATACTGGGAGGCACTGGGAGGGAAGTGGGTGTCAACTGGGACATTCCAGTTTCCTCCCAGTACATCCCAGTTCCCTACCAGTGCAGCCCAGTACATCCCAGATCCCTCCCAGTACATCCCAGTTCCCTCCCAGTCCGTCCCATTACATCCCAGTACATCCCAGTTCCCTCACAGTTCACACACAGTTCACTCCCAGTTCCATCCCACTACATCCCAGTACATGCCACTTTCCTCCAAGTAAATCCCAGTTCCCTCCCACTACATCCAAATTCCCTCCCACTTCCCTCTAAGTACATCCCAGTACTTCACAGTTCACTCCCAGTACATCCCAGTTCCCCCTCGGTACATAACAGTTCCCTCCCAGTACACCCCAGTACATCCCAGTTCCCTCCCAGTATGTCCCACTACATCCCAGTTCCCTCCCAGTCCATCCCAGTTCCCTCCCACTAAATCCCAATTCCCAACACTTTCCACCCAGTACATCCCAGTTCCCTCCCAGTACATCCCAGTTCCCTCTAAGTACATCCCAGTACTTCACAGTTCCCTCCCAGTTCCCTCCCAGTTCCCTCCCAGTACATCCCAGTTCCCTCTAAGTACATCCCAATACTTCATAGTTCCCTCCCAGCACGTCCCAGTACGTCCCAGTTCCCCTCAGTACATAACACTTCCCTCCCAGTACATACCAGTACATCCCAGTGTCCTCACAGTACATCCCAGTTCCCTACCAGTACATCCCAGTTCTCTCCCAGTTCACTCCCAGTACACAACAGTTACCTCCCAGTACATCCCAGTACATCCCAGTAGATACTGGTACATCCCAAATCCCTGCCAGTTCCACCCGGTACAACCGAGTACAAGCCTGTACATCCTAGTTCCTCCACAGTACATCCCAGGGCATCCCCGCACATTGTAGTGCCTCCCAGTACTGGGAGGGACCTGGGACGTACTGGGAGGGAACTGGGATGTACTGGGATGTAATGGGACGGAACTGGGATGTATTGGGAGGCACTGGGAAAGAAGTGGTAGTGAACCGGGAGGGAATTGGGATGTACGGGGATGAACTGGTAGGAAACTGGGATGTACTGGCATGGAACGGGGATGTATTGGGATGTACAGGAACGGAACTGGAATGTACTGCGATGTACTGGGATGTACTGGCAGCGAGCTGGGATTTACTGGGATGTACTGGGAGGAAACTGGGATATACTGGGAGGAAACTGGGATATACTGGGAGGCATTGGGAGGGAAGTGGGTGTCAACTGGGACATTCCAGTTTCCTCCCAGTACATCCCAGTTCCCTACCAGTGCAGCCCAGTACATCCCAGTTCCCTCCCAGTCCGTCCCAATCCCCTCCCAGTACATCCCAGTTCCCTGCCAGTATGTCCCAGTACATCCCAGTTCCCTCCCAGTACATACCAGTTCCCTCCCAGTACATCCCAGTTCCCTCCCAGTTCCCTCCCACTACATCCCAGTACATCCCAGTTCCCTCCCAGTACATCCCAGTTCCCTCCCAGTACATCCCAGTTCCCACCCAGTACATCCTACTACATACCAGTTCCCTCCCAGTTCACTCCCAGTACATCCCAGTACTTCACAGTTCCCTCCCAGTACATCCCAGTACGTCCCAGTTCCCCTCAGTACATAACACTTCCCTCCCAGTACATACCAGTACATCCCAGTGTCCTCACAGTACGTCCCAGTTCCCTCCCAGTCCGTCCCAATCCCCTCCCAGTACATCCCAGTTCCCTGCCAGTATGTCCCAGTACATCCCAGTTCCCTCCCAGTACATACCAGTTCCCTCCCAGTACATACCAGTTCCCTCCCAGTACATCCCAGTACATCCTGGTACATCCCAGTTCCCACCCAGTACATCCTACCACATACCAGTTCCCTCCCAGTTCACTCCCAGTACATCCCAGTACTTCACAGTTCCATCCCAGTACATCCCAGTACGCACCGGTTCCCCTCTGTACATAACACTTCCCTCCCAGTACATAACAGTACATCCCAGTGTCCTCACAGTACGTCCCAGTTCCCTCACAGTACATCCCAGTTACCTACCAGCACGTCCCAGTTCCCTCCCAGTTCACTCCCAGTACATAACAGTTACCTCCCAGTACATCCCAGTACATCCCAGTAGATCCTGGTACATCCCAAATCCCTGCTAGTTCCACCCGGTACAACCCAGTACAAGCCTGTACATCCTAGTTCCTCCACAGTACATCCCAGGGCATCCCCGCACATTGTAGTGCCTCCCAGTACATCCCAGGTCCCTCCCAGTACTGGGAGGGACCTGGGATGTACTGGGAGGGACCTGGGATGTACTGGGAGGGACCTGGGATGTACTGGGATGTAATGGGACGGAACTGGGATGTATTGGGAGGCACTGGGAAAGAAGTGGTAGCGAACCGGGAGGGAATTGGGATGTACGGGGATGAACTGGTAGGAAACTGGGATGTACTGGCATGGAACGGGGATGTATTGGGATGTACAGGAACGGAACTGGAATGTACTGCGATGTATTGGCATGTACTGGCAGCGAGCTGGGATTTACTGGGATGTACTGGGAGGAAACTGGGATATACTGGGAGGAAACTGGGATATACTGGGAGGCATTGGGAGGGAAGTGGGTGTCAACTGGGACATTCCAGTTTCCTCCCAGTACATCCCAGTTCCCTACCAGTGCAGCCCAGTACATCCCAGTTCCCTCCCAGTCCGTCCCAATCCCCTCCCAGTATATCCCAGTTCCCTGCCAGTATGTCCCAGTACATCCCAGTTCCCTCCCAGTACATACCAGTTCCCTGCCAGTACATCCCAGTTCCCTCCCAGTTCCCTCCCACTACATCCCAGTACATCCCAGTTCCCTCCCACTACATACCAGTTCCCTCCCAGTACATACCAGTTCCCTCCCGGTACATCCCAGTTCCCACCCAGTACATCCTACTACATACCAAGTCCCTCCCAGTTCACTCCCAGTACATCCCAGTACTTCACAGTTCCCTCCCAGTACATCCCAGTACGTCCCAGTTCCCCTCAGTACATAACACTTCCCTCCCAGTACATACCAGTACATCCCAGTGTCCTCACAGTACGTCCCAGTTCCCTCCCAGTACATCCCAGTTCCCTACCAGTACATCCCAGTTCCCTCCCTGTTCCTTCCCAGTACACAACAGTTACCTCCCAGTACATCCCAGTAGATCCTGGTACATCCCAAATCCCTGCCAGTTCCACCCGGTACAACCCAGTACAAGCCTGTACATCCTAGTTCCTCCACAGTACATCCCAGGGCATCCCCGCACATTGTAGTGCCTCCCAGTACATCCCAGCTCCCTCCCAGTACTGGGAGGGACCTGGGATGTACTGGGAGGGACCTGGGATGTACTGGGAGGGAACTGGGATGTACTGGGAGGGAACTGGGATGTGCTGGGATGTAATGGGACGGAACTGGGATGTAATGGGACGGAACTGGGAAAGAAGTGGTAGTGAACCGGGAGGGAATTGGGATGTACGGGGATGAACTGGTAGGGAACTGGGATGTACTGGCATGGAACGGGGATGTATTGGGATGTACAGGAACGGAACTGGAATGTACTGCGATGTACTGGGATCTACTGGGAGCAAACTGGGATTTACTGGGATGTACTGGGAGGAAACTGGGATATACTGGGAGGCACTGGGAGGGAAGTGGGTGTCAACTGGGACATTCCAGTTTCCTCCCAGTACATCCCAGTTCCCTACCAGTGCAGCCCAGTACATCCCAGATCCCTCCCAGTACATCCCAGTTCCCTCCCAGTCCGTCCCAGTACATCCCAGTACATCCCAGTTCCCTCACAGTACATCCCAGTTCCCTCACAGTTCACACACAGTTCACTCCCAGTTCCATTCCAGTACATCCCAGTACATGCCACTTTCCTCCAAGTAAACCCCAGTTCCCTCCCACTACATCCAAGTTCCCTCCCACTTCCCTCTAAGTACATCCCAGTACTTCACAGTTCACTCCCAGTACATCCCAGTTCCCCCTCGGTACATAACAGTTCCCTCCCAGTACACCCCAGTACATCCCAGTTCCCTCCCAGTATGTCCCACTACATCCCAGTTCCCTCCCAGTCCATCCCAGTTCCCTCCCACTAAATCCCAATTCCCAACACTTTCCACCCAGTACATCCCAGTTCCCTCCCAGTACATACCAGTTCCCTCTAAGTACATCCCAGTACTTCACAGTTCCCTCCCAGTTCCCTCCAAGTACATCCCAATACTTCATAGTTCCCTCCCAGCACGTCCCAGTACATCCCAGTTCCCTCCCAGTACATCCCAGTTCCCTCCCTGTTCCTTCCCAGTACATAACAGTTACCTCCCAGTACATCCCAGTAGATCCTGGTACATCCCAAATCCCTGCCAGTTCCACCCGGTACAACCCAGTACAAGCCTGTACATCCTAGTTCCTCCACAGTACATCCCAGGGCATCCCCGCACATTGTAGTGCCTCCCAGTACATCCCAGTTCCCTCCCAGTACTGGGAGGGACCTGGGACGTACTGGGAGGGAACTGGGACGTACTGGGAGGGAACTGGGATGTACTGGGATGTAATGGGACGGAACTGGGATGTATTGGGAGGCACTGGGAAAGAAGTGGTAGTGAACCGGGAGGGAACTGGGATGTACGGGGATGAACTGGTAGGAAACTGGGATGTACTGGCATGGAACGGGGATGTATTGGGATGTACAGGAACAGAACTGGAATGTACAGCGATGTATTGGCATGTACTGGGAGCGAGCTGGGATTTACTGGGATGTACTGGGAGGAAACTGGGATATACTGGGAGGAAACTGGGATATACTGGGAGGCATTGGGAGGGAAGTGGGTGTCAACTGGGACATTCCAGTTTCCTCCCAGTACATCCCAGTTCCCTACCAGTGCAGCCCAGTACATCCCAGTTCCCTCCCAGTCCGTCCCAATCCCCTCCCAGTACATCCCAGTTCCCTGCCAGTATGTCCCAGTACATCCCAGTTCCCTCCCAGTACATCCCAGTTCCCTCCCAGTTCCCTCCCACTACATCCCAGTACATCCCAGTTCCCTCCCAGTACATACCAGTTCCCTCCCACTACATCCCAGTACATCCTGGTACATCCCAGTTCCCACCCAGTACATCCTACTACATACCAGTTCCCTCCCAGTTCACTCCCAGTACATCCCAGTACTTCACAGTTCCCTCCCAGTACATCCCAGTACGTCCCAGTTCCCCTCAGTACATAACACTTCCCTCCCAGTACATACCAGTACATCCCAGTGTCCTCACAGTACGTCCCAGTTCCCTCCCAGTACATCCCAGTTCCCTACCAGTACATCCCAGTTACCTCCCTGTTCCTTCCCAGTACATAACAGTTACCTCCCAGTACATCCCAGTAGATCCTGGTACATCCCAAATCCCTGCCAGTTCCACCCGGTACAACCCAGTACAAGCCTGTACATCCTAGTTCCTCCACAGTACATCCCAGGGCATCCCCGCACATTGTAGTGCCTCCCAGTACATCCCAGGTCCCTCCCAGTACTGGGAGGGAACTGGGATGTACTGGGAGGGACCTGGGATGTACTGGGAGGGACCTGGGATGTACTGGGAGGGAACTGGGATGTACTGGGATGTAATGGGACGGAACTGGGATGTAATGGGACGGAACTGGGAAAGAAGTGGTAGTGAACCGGGAGGGAATTGGGATGTACGGGTATGAACTGGTAGGAAACTGGGATGTACTGGCATGGAACGGGGATGTATTGGGATGGACAGGAACGGAACTGGAATGTACGGCGATGTATTGGGATGTACTGGGAGCGAACTGGGATTTACTGGGATATACTGGGAGGAAACTGGGATATACTGGGAGGAAACTGGGATATACTGGGAGGAAACTGGGAGGGAAGTCGGTGTCAACTGGGACATTCCAGTTTCCTCCCAGTACATCCCAGTTCCCTACCAGTGCAGCCCAGTACATCCCAGATCCCTCCCAGTCCCTCCCAGTCCCTCCCAGTACATCCCAGTTCCCTCACAGTACATCCCAGTTCCCTCCCAGTTCACACACAGTTCACTCCCAGTTCCATTCCAGTACATCCCAGTACATGCCAGTTGCCTCCCAGTTTCCTCTAAGTACATCCCAGTACTTTAAAGTTCCCTCCCAGTACATCCCAGTTCCCTCACAGTACATCCCAGTACTTCACAGTTCACTCCCACTACATCCCAGTACGTCCCAGTTCCCCCGTGGTACATAACACTTCCCTCCCAATACATCCAAGTTCCCTCCCAGTACATCCCAGTTCCCTCCCAGTACATCCCAATCCCCTCCCAGTACATCCCAGTTCCCTGCCAGTACATCCCAGTACATCCCAGTTCCCTCCCAGTACATCCCAGTTCCCTCCCAGTACATACCAGTTCCCTCCCAGTACATCCCAGTACATCCTGGTACATCCCAGTTCCCACCCAGTACATCCTACTACATACCAGTTCCCTCCCAGTTCACTCCCAGTACATCCCAGTACTTCACAGTTCCATCCCAGTACATCCCAGTACGCACCAGTTCCCCTCAGTACATAACACTTCCCTCCCAGTACATAACAGTACATCCCAGTGTCCTCACAGTACGTCCCAGTTCCCTCACAGTACATCCCAGTTCCCTACCAGTACGTCCCAGTTACCTCCCAGTTCACTCCCAGTACATAACAGTTACCTCCCAGTACATCCCAGTAGATCCTGGTACATCCCAAATCCCTGCCAGTTCCACCCGGTACAACCCAGTACAAGCCTGTACATCCTAGTTCCTCCACAGTACATCCCAGGGCATCCCCGCACATTGTAGTGCCTCCCAGTACATCCCAGTTCCCTCCCAGTACTGGGAGGGACCTGGGATGTACTGGGAGGGAACTGGGATGTGCTGGGATGTAATGGGACGGAACTGGGATGTAATGGGACGGAACTGGGAAAGAAGTGGTAGTGAACCGGGAGGGAACTGGGATGTACGGGGATGAACTGGTAGGGAACTGGGATGTACTGGCATGGAACGGGGATGTATTGGGATGTACAGGAACAGAACTGGAATGTACAGCGATGTATTGGCATGTACTGGCAGCGAGCTGGGATTTACTGGGATGTACTGGGAGGAAACTGGGATATACTGGGAGGAAACTGGGATATACTGGGAGGCATTGGGAGGGAAGTGGGTGTCAACTGGGACATTCCAGTTTCCTCCCAGTACATCCCAGTTCCCTACCAGTGCAGCCCAGTACATCCCAGTTCCCTCCCAGTCCGTCCCAATCCCCTCCCAGTACATCCCAGTTCCCTGCCAGTATGTCCCAGTACATCCCAGTTCCCTCCCAGTACATACCAGTTCCCTCCCAGTACATCCCAGTTCCCTCC
Organism: Phalacrocorax aristotelis; assembly: GCF_949628215.1. Classification (NCBI taxonomy): domain Eukaryota; kingdom Metazoa; phylum Chordata; class Aves; order Suliformes; family Phalacrocoracidae; genus Phalacrocorax; species Phalacrocorax aristotelis. The sequence continues at coordinate 621,896 of NW_027441157.1, read as the reverse complement.
CAGTTCACTCCCAGTACATAACAGTTACCTCCCAGTACATCCCAGTAGATCCTGGTACATCCCAAATCCCTGCCAGTTCCACCCGGTACAACCCAGTACAAGCCTGTACATCCTAGTTCCTCCACAGTACATCCCAGGGCATCCCCGCACATTGTAGAGCCTCCCAGTACATCCCAGTTCCCTCCCAGTACTGGGAGGGACCTGGGATGTACTGGGATGTAATGGGACGGAACTGGGATGTATTGGGAGGCACTGGGAAAGAAGTGGTAGTGAACCGGGAGGGAATTGGGATGTACGGGGATGAACTGGTAGGGAACTGGGATGTACTGGCATGGAACGGGGATGTATTGGGATGTACAGGAACAGAACTGGAATGTACAGCGATGTATTGGCATGTACTGGCAGCGAGCTGGGATTTACTGGGATGTACTGGGAGGAAACTGGGATATACTGGGAGGAAACTGGGATATACTGGGAGGCATTGGGAGGGAAGTGGGTGTCAACTGGGACATTCCAGTTTCCTCCCAGTACATCCCAGTTCCCTACCAGTGCAGCCCAGTACATCCCAGTTCCCTCCCAGTCCGTCCCAATCCCCTCCCAGTACATCCCAGTTCCCTGCCAGTATGTCCCAGTACATCCCAGTTCCCTCCCAGTACATACCAGTTCCCTCCCAGTTCCCTCCCACTACATCCCAGTACATCCCAGTTCCCTCCCAGTACATACCAGTTCCCTCCCACTACATCCCAGTACATCCTGGTACATCCCAGTTCCCACCCAGTACATCCTACTACATACCAGTTCCCTCCCAGTTCACTCCCAGTACATCCCAGTACTTCACAGTTCCCTCCGAGTACATCCCAGTGCGTCCCAGTTCCCCTCAGTACATAACACTTCCCTCCCAGTACATACCAGTACATCCCAGTGTCCTCACAGTACGTCTCAGTTCCCTCCCAGTACATCCCAGTTCCCTACCAGTACATCCCATTTCCCTCCCTGTTCCTTCCCAGTACATAACAGTTACCTCCCAGTACATCCCAGTAGATCCTGGTACATCCCAAATCCCTGCCAGTTCCACCCGGTACAACCCAGTACAAGCCTGTACATCCTAGTTCCTCCACAGTACATCCCAGGGCATCCCCGCACATTGTAGTGCCTCCCAGTACATCCCAGTTCCCTCCCAGTACTGGGAGGGACCTGGGATGTACTGGGAGGGAACTGGGATGTACTGGGATGTAATGGGACGGAACTGGGATGTAATGGGACGGAACTGGGAAAGAAGTGGTAGTGAACCGGGAGGGAATTGGGATGTACGGGGATGAACTGGTAGGAAACTGGGATGTACTGGCATGGAACGGGGATGTATTGGGATGGACAGGAACGGAACTGGAATGTACGGCGATGTATTGGGATGTACTGGGAGCGAACTGGGATTTACTGGGATATACTGGGAGGAAACTGGGATATACTGGGAGGAAACTGGGAGGGAAGTGGGTGTCAACTGGGACATTCCAGTTTCCTCCCAGTACATCCCAGTTCCCTACCAGTGCAGCCCAGTACATCCCAGAACCCTCCCAGTCCCTCCCAGTACATCCCAGTACATCCCAGTTCCCTCACAGTACATCCCAGTTCCCTCCCAGTTCACACACAGTTCACTCCCAGTTCCATTCCAGTACATCCCAGTACATGCCAGTTGCCTCCCAGTTTCCTCTAAGTACATCCCAGTACTTTAAAGTTCCCTCCCAGTACATCCCAGTTCCCTCACAGTACATCCCAGTACTTCACAGTTCACTCCCACTACATCCCAGTACGTCCCAGTTCCCCCGTGGTACATAACACTTCCCTCCCAATACATCCAAGTTCCCTCCCAGTACATCCCAATCCCCTCCCAGTACATCCCAGTTCCCTGCCAGTACATCCCAGTACATCCCAGTTCCCTCCCAGTACATCCCAGTTCCCTCCCAGTACATACCAGTTCCCTCCCAGTACATCCCAGTACATCCTGGTACATCCCAGTTCCCACCCAGTACATCCTACTACATACCAGTTCCCTCCCAGTTCACTCCCAGTACATCCCAGTACTTCACAGTTCCCTCACAGTACATCCCAGTACGCACCAGTTCCCCTCAGTACATAACACTTCCCTCCCAGTACATAACAGTACATCCCAGTGTCCTCACAGTACGTCCCAGTTCCCTCACAGTACATCCCAGTTCCCTACCAGTACGTCCCAGTTACCTCCCTGTTCCTTCCCAGTACATAACAGTTACCTCCCAGTACATCCCAGTAGATCCTGGTACATCCCAAATCCCTGCCAGTTCCACCCGGTACAACCCAGTACAAGCCTGTACATCCTAGTTCCTCCACAGTACATCCCAGGGCATCCCCGCACATTGTAGTGCCTCCCAGTACATCCCAGTTCCCTCCCAGTACTGGGAGGGACCTGGGATGTACTGGGATGTAATGGGACGGAACTGGGATGTATTGGGAGGCACTGGGAAAGAAGTGGTAGTGAACCGGGAGGGAATTGGGATGTACGGGGATGAACTGGTAGGGAACTGGGATGTACTGGCATGGAACGGGGATGTATTGGGATGTACAGGAACGGAACTGGAATGTACAGCGATGTATTGGCATGTACTGGCAGCGAGCTGGGATTTACTGGGATGTACTGGGAGGAAACTGGGATATACTGGGAGGAAACGGGGATATACTGGGAGGCATTGGGAGGGAAGTGGGTGTCAACTGGGACATTCCAGTTTCCTCCCAGTACATCCCAGTTCCCTACCAGTGCAGCCCAGTACATCCCAGTTCCCTCCCAGTCCGTCCCAATCCCCTCCCAGTACATCCCAGTTCCCTGCCAGTATGTCCCAGTACATCCCAGTTCCCTCCCAGTACATCCCAGTTCCCTCCCAGTTCCCTCCCACTACATCCCAGTACATCCCAGTTCCCTCCCAGTACATACCAGTTCCCTCCCACTACATCCCAGTACATCCTGGTACATCCCAGTTCCCACCCAGTACATCCTACTACATACCAGTTCCCTCCCAGTTCACTCCCAGTACATCCCAGTACTTCACAGTTCCCTCCCAGTACATCCCAGTACGTCCCAGTTCCCCTCAGTACATAACACTTCCCTCCCAGTACATAACAGTACATCCCAGTGTCCTCACAGTACGTCCCAGTTCCCTCACAGCACATCCCAGTTCCCTACCAGTACGTCCCAGTTACCTCCCAGTTCACTCCCAGTACATAACAGTTACCTCCCAGTACATCCCAGTAGATCCTGGTACATCCCAAATCCCTGCCAGTTCCACCCGGTACAACCCAGTACAAGCCTGTACATCCTAGTTCCTCCACAGTACATCCCAGGGCATCCCCGCACATTGTAGTGCCTCCCAGTACATCCCAGGTCCCTCCCAGTACTGGGAGGGACCTGGGATGTACTGGGAGGGACCTGGGATGTACTGGGAGGGAACTGGGATGTGCTGGGATGTAATGGGACGGAACTGGGATGTAATGGGACGGAACTGGGAAAGAAGTGGTAGTGAACCGGGAGGGAATTGGGATGTACGGGGATGAACTGGTAGGGAACTGGGATGTACTGGCATGGAACGGGGATGTATTGGGATGTACAGGAACAGAACTGGAATGTACAGCGATGTATTGGCATGTACTGGCAGCGAGCTGGGATTTACTGGGATGTACTGGGAGGAAACTGGGATATACTGGGAGGAAACTGGGATATACTGGGAGGCATTGGGAGGGAAGTGGGTGTCAACTGGGACATTCCAGTTTCCTCCCAGTACATCCCAGTTCCCTACCAGTGCAGCCCAGTACATCCCAGTTCCCTCCCAGTCCGTCCCAATCCCCTCCCAGTACATCCCAGTTCCCTGCCAGTATGTCCCAGTACATCCCAGTTCCCTGCCAGTACATACCAGTTCCCTCCCAGTACATCCCAGTTCCCTCCCAGTTCACTCCCAGTACATAACAGTTACCTCCCAGTACATCCCAGTAGATCCTGGTACATCCCAAATCCCTGCCAGTTCCACCCGGTACAACCCAGTACAAGCCTGTACATCCTAGTTCCTCCACAGTACATCCCAGGGCATCCCCGCACATTGTAGTGCCTCCCAGTACATCCCAGTTCCCTCCCAGTACTGGGAGGGACCTGGGATATACTGGGAGGGACCTGGGATGTACTGGGAGGGAACTGGGATGTGCTGGGATGTAATGGGACGGAACTGGGATGTAATGGGACGGAACTGGGAAAGAAGTGGTAGTGAACCGGGAGGGAATTGGGATGTACGGGGATGAACTGGTAGGGAACTGGGATGTACTGGCATGGAACGGGGATGTATTGGGATGGACAGGAACGGAACTGGAATGTACTGCGATGTACTGGGATGTACTGGCAGCGAGCTGGGATTTACTGAAATGTACTGGGAGGAAACTGGGATATACTGGGAGGCACTGGGAGGGAAGTGGGTGTCAACTGGGACATTCCAGTTTCCTCCCAGTACATCCCAGATCCCTACCAGTGCAGCCCAGTACATCCCAGATCCCTCCCAGTACATCCCAGTTCCCTCCCAGTACATACCAGTTCCCTCCCACTACATCCCAGTACATCCTGGTACATCCCAGTTCCCACCCAGTACATCCTACTACATACCAGTTCCCTCCCAGTTCCCTCCCAGTACATCCCAGTTCCCTCCCAGTACATCCCAGTTCCCTCCCAGTTCCTTCCCAGTACATAACAGTTACCTCCCAGTACATCCCAGTAGATCCTGGTACATCCCAAATCCCTGCCAGTTCCACCCGGTACAACCCAGTACAAGCCTGTACATCCTAGTTCCTCCACAGTACATCCCAGGGCATCCCCGCACATTGTAGTGCCTCCCAGTACATCCCAGTTCCCTCCCAGTACTGGGAGGGACCTGGGATGTACTGGGAGGGACCTGGGATGTACTGGGAGGGAACTGGGATGTGCTGGGATGTAATGGGACGGAACTGGGATGTAATGGGACGGAACTGGGAAAGAAGTGGTAGTGAACCGGGAGGGAATTGGGATGTACGGGGATGAACTGGTAGGGAACTGGGATGTACTGGCATGGAACGGGGATGTATTGGGATGTACAGGAACGGAACTGGAATGTACTGCGATGTACTGGGATGTACTGGCAGCAAACTGGGATTTACTGGGATGTACTGGGAGGAAACTGGGATATACTGGGAGGCATTGGGAGGGAAGTGGGTGTCAACTGGGACATTCCAGTTTCCTCCCAGTACATCCCAGTTCCGTACCAGTGCAGCCCAGTACATCCCAGTTCCCTCCCAGTCCGTCCCAATCCCCTCCCAGTACATCCCAGTTCCCTGCCAGTATGTCCCAGTACATCCCAGTTCCCTCCCAGTACATCCCAGTTCCCTCCCAGTTCCCTCCCACTACATCCCAGTACATCCCAGTTCCCTCCCAGTACATACCAGTTCCCTCCCAGTACATCCCAGTACATCCTGGTACATCCCAGTTCCCACCCAGTACATCCTACTACATACCAGTTCCCTCCCAGTTCACTCCCAGTACATCCCAGTACTTCACAGTTCCATCCCAGTACATCCCAGTACGCACCAGTTCCCCTCAGTACATAACACTTCCCTCCCAGTACATAACAGTACATCCCAGTGTCCTCACAGTACGTCCCAGTTCCCTCACAGTACATCCCAGTTCCCTACCAGTACATACCAGTTCCCTCCCAGTTCCTTCCCAGTACATAACAGTTACCTCCCAGTACATCCCAGTAGATCCTGGTACATCCCAAATCCCTGCCAGTTCCACCCGGTACAACCCAGTACAAGCCTGTACATCCTAGTTCCTCCACAGTACATCCCAGGGCATCCCCGCACATTGTAGTGCCTCCCAGTACATCCCAGTTCCCTCCCAGTACTGGGAGGGACCTGGGATGTACTGGGATGTAATGGGACGGAACTGGGATGTATTGGGAGGCACTGGGAAAGAAGTGGTAGTGAACCGGGAGGGAATTGGGATGTACGGGGATGAACTGGTAGGGAACTGGGATGTACTGGCATGGAACGGGGATGTATTGGGATGTAAAGGAACGGAACTGGAATGTACAGCGATGTATTGGCATGTACTGGCAGCGAGCTGGGATTTACTGGGATGTACTGGGAGGAAACTGGGATATACTGGGAGGAAACGGGGATATACTGGGAGGCATTGGGAGGGAAGTGGGTGTCAACTGGGACATTCCAGTTTCCTCCCAGTACATCCCAGTTCCCTACCAGTGCAGCCCAGTACATCCCAGTTCCCTCCCAGTCCGTCCCAATCCCCTCCCAGTACATCCCAGTTCCCTGCCAGTATGTCCCAGTACATCCCAGTTCCCTCCCAGTACATCCCAGTTCCCTCCCAGTTCCCTCCCACTACATCCCAGTACATCCCAGTTCCCTCCCAGTACATACCAGTTCCCTCCCACTACATCCCAGTACATCCTGGTACATCCCAGTTCCCACCCAGTACATCCTACTACATACCAGTTCCCTCCCAGTTCACTCCCAGTACATCCCAGTACTTCACAGTTCCCTCCCAGTACATCCCAGTACGTCCCAGTTCCCCTCAGTACATAACACTTCCCTCCCAGTACATACCAGTACATCCCAGTGTCCTCACAGTACGTCCCAGTTCCCTCCCAGTACATAACAGTTCCCTCCCAGTCCGTCCCAATCCCCTCCCAGTACGTCCCAGTTCCCTGCCGGTATGTCCCACTACATCCCAGTTCCCTCCCAGTCCATCCCAGTTCCCTCCCACTAAATCCCAATTCCAAACACTTTCCACCCAGTACATCCCAGTTCCCTCCCAGTACATACCAGTTCCCTCTAAGTACATCCCAGTACTTCACAGTTCCCTCCCAGTTCCCTCCCAGTTCCCTCCAAGTACATCCCAATACTTCATAGTTCCCTCCCAGCACGTCCCAGTACATCCCAGTTCCCTCCCAGTACATCCCAGTTCCCTCCCTGTTCCTTCCCAGTACATAACAGTTACCTCCCAGTACATCCCAGTAGATCCTGGTACATCCCAAATCCCTGCCAGTTCCACCCGGTACAACCCAGTACAAGCCTGTACATCCTAGTTCCTCCACAGTACATCCCAGGGCATCCCCGCACATTGTAGTGCCTCCCAGTACATCCCAGTTCCCTCCCAGTACTGGGAGGGACCTGGGACGTACTGGGAGGGAACTGGGACGTACTGGGAGGGAACTGGGATGTACTGGGATGTAATGGGACGGAACTGGGATGTATTGGGAGGCACTGGGAAAGAAGTGGTAGTGAACCGGGAGGGAACTGGGATGTACGGGGATGAACTGGTAGGAAACTGGGATGTACTGGCATGGAACGGGGATGTATTGGGATGGACAGGAACAGAACTGGAATGTACAGCGATGTATTGGCATGTACTGGGAGCGAGCTGGGATTTACTGGGATGTACTGGGAGGAAACTGGGATATACTGGGAGGAAACTGGGATATACTGGGAGGCATTGGGAGGGAAGTGGGTGTCAACTGGGACATTCCAGTTTCCTCCCAGTACATCCCAGTTCCCTGCCAGTATGTCCCAGTACATCCCAGTTCCCTCCCAGTACATACCAGTTCCCTCCCAGTACATACCAGTTCCCTCCCAGTTCCCTCCCACTACATCCCAGTACATCCCAGTTCCCTCCCAGTACATACCAGTTCCCTCCCAGTACATCCCAGTACATCCTGGTACATCCCAGTTCCCACCCAGTACATCCTACTACATACCAGTTCCCTCCCAGTTCACTCCCAGTACATCCCAGTACTTCACAGTTCCCTCCCAGTACATCCCAGTACGTCCCAGTTCCCCTCAGTACATAACACTTCCCTCCCAGTACATACCAGTACATCCCAGTGTCCTCACAGTACGTCCCAGTTCCCTCACAGTACATCCCAGTTCCCTACCAGTACATACCAGTTCCCTCCCAGTTCCTTCCCAGTACATAACAGTTACCTCCCAGTACATCCCAGTACATCCCAGTAGATCCTGGTACATCCCAAATCCCTGCCAGTTCCACCCGGTACAACCCAGTACAAGCCTGTACATCCTAGTTCCTCCACAGTACATCCCAGGGCATCCCCGCACATTGTAGTGCCTCCCAGTACATCCCAGTTCCCTCCCAGTACTGGGAGGGACCTGGGATGTACTGGGAGGGAACTGGGACGTACTGGGAGGGAACTGGGATGTACTGGGAGGAAACTGGGATATACCGGGATGTAATGGGACGGAACTGGGATGTATTGGGAGGCACTGGGAAAGAAGTGGTAGTGAACCGGGAGGGAATTGGGATGTACAGGGATGAACTGGTAGGGAACTGGGATGTACTGGCATGGAACGGGGATGTATTGGGATGTACAGGAACAGAACTGGAATGTACAGCGATGTATTGGCATGTACTGGCAGCGAGCTGGGATTTACTGGGATGTACTGGGAGGAAACTGGGATATACTGGGAGGAAACTGGGATATACTGGGAGGCATTGGGAGGGAAGTGGGTGTCAACTGGGACATTCCAGTTTCCTCCCAGTACATCCCAGTTCCCTACCAGTGCAGCCCAGTACATCCCAGTTCCCTCCCAGTCTGTCCCAATCCCCTCCCAGTACATCCCAGTTCCCTGCCAGTATGTCCCAGTACATCCCAGTTCCCTCCCAGTACATCCCAGTTCCCACCCAGTACATCCCAGTACATCCCAGTTCCCACCCAGTACATCCTACTACATACCAGTTCCCTCCCAGTTCACTCCCAGTACATCCCAGTACTTCACAGTTCCCTCCCAGTACATCCCAGTACGTCCCAGTTCCCCTCAGTACATAACACTTCCCTCCCAGTACATACCAGTACATCCCAGTGTCCTCACAGTACGTCCCAGTTCCCTCCCAGTACATCCCAGTTCCCTACCAGTACATCCCAGTTCCCTACCAGTTCCTTCCCAGTACATAACAGTTACCTCTCAGTACATCCCAGTACATCCCAGTAGATCCTGGTACATCCCAAATCCATGCCAGTTCCACCCGGTACAACCCAGTACAAGCCTGTACATCCTAGTTCCTCCACAGTACATCCCAGGACATCCCCGCACATTGTAGTGCCTCCCAGTACATCCCAGTTCCCTCCCAGTACTGGGAGGGACCTGGGATGTACTGGGAGGGAACTGGGACGTACTGGGAGGGAACTGGGATGTACTGGGATGTAATGGGACGGAACTGGGATGTATTGGGAGGCACTGGGAAAGAAGTGGTAGTGAACCGGGAGGGAATTGGGATGTACGGGGATGAACTGGTAGGAAACTGGGATGTACTGGCATGGAACGGGGATGTATTGGGATGTACAGGAACGGAACTGGAATGTACTGCGATGTACTGGGATGTACTGGCAGCGAGCTGGGATTTACTGGGATGTACTGGGAGGAAACTGGGATATACTGGGAGGAAACTGGGATATACTCGGAGGCATTGGGAGGGAAGTGGGTGTCAACTGGGACATTCCAGTTTCCTCCCAGTACATCCCAGTTCCCTACCAGTGCAGCCCAGTACATCCCAGATCCCTCCCAGTACATCCCAGATCCCTCCCAGTCTGTCCCAGTACATCCCAGTACATCCCAGTTCCCTCACAGTACATCCCAGTTCCCTCACAGTTCACACACAGTTCACTCCCAGTTCCATTCCAGTACATCCCAGTACATGCCACTTTCCTCCAAGTAAACCCCAGTTCCCTCCCACTACATCCAAGTTCCCTCCCACTTCCCTCTAAGTACATCCCAGTACTTCACAGTTCACTCCCAGTACATCCCAGTTCCCCCTCGGTACATAACAGTTCCCTCCCAGTACACCCCAGTACATCCCAGTTCCCTCCCAGTATGTCCCACTACATCCCAGTTCCCTCCCAGTCCATCCCAGTTCCCTCCCAGTAAATCCCAATTCCCAACACTTTCCACCCAGTACATCCCAGTTCCCTCCCAGTACATACCAGTTCCCTCCCAGTACATCCTGGTACATCCCAGTTCCCACCCAGTACATCCTACTACATACCAGTTCCCTCCCAGTACATCCCAGTACATCCTAGTAGATCTTGGTACATCCCAAATCCCTGCCAGTTCCACCCGGTACAACCCAGTACAAGCCTGTACATCCTAGTTCCTCCACAGTACATCCCAGGGCATCCCCGCACATTGTAGTGCCTCCCAGTACATCCCAGTTCCCTCCCAGTACTGGGAGGGACCTGGGATGTACTGGGAGGGAACTGGGACGTACTGGGAGGGAACTGGGATGTACTGGGATGTAATGGGACGGAACTGGGATGTAATGGGACGGAACTGGGAAAGAAGTGGTAGTGAACCGGGAGGGAACTGGGATGTACGGGGATTAACTGGTAGGGAACTGGGATGTACTGGCATGGAACGGGGATGTATTGGGATGTACAGGAACGGAACTGGAATGTACTGCGATGTACTGGGATGTACTGGGAGCAAACTGGGATTTACTGGGATGTACTGGGAGGAAACTGGGATATACTGGGAGGCACTGGGAGGGAAGTGGGTGTCAACTGGGACATTCCAGTTTCCTCCCAGTACATCCCAGTTCCCTACCAGTGCAGCCCAGTACATCCCAGATCCCTCCCAGTACATCCCAGTTCCCTCCCAGTCCGTCCCAGTACATCCCAGTACATCCCAGTTCCCTCACAGTACATCCCAGTTCCCTCACAGTTCACACACAGTTCACTCCCAGTTCCATCCCACTACATCCCAGTACATGCCACTTTCCTCCAAGTAAATCCCAGTTCCCTCCCACTACATCCAAATTCCCTCCCACTTCCCTCTAAGTACATCCCAGTACTTCACAGTTCACTCCCAGTACATCCCAGTTCCCCCTCGGTACATAACAGTTCCCTCCCAGTACACCCCAGTACATCCCAGTTCCCTCCCAGTATGTCCCACTACATCCCAGTTCCCTCCCAGTCCATCCCAGTTCCCTCCCAGTAAATCCCAATTCCCAACACTTTCCACCCAGTACATCCCAGTTCCCTCCCAGTACATCCCAGTTCCCTCTAAGTACATCCCAGTACTTCACAGTTCCCTCCCAGTTCCCTCCCAGTTCCCTCCCAGTACATCCCAGTTCCCTCTAAGTACATCCCAATACTTCATAGTTCCCTCCCAGCACGTCCCAGTACGTCCCAGTTCCCCTCAGTACATAACACTTCCCTCCCAGTACATACCAGTACATCCCAGTGTCCTCACAGTACATCCCAGTTCCCTACCAGTACATCCCAGTTCTCTCCCAGTTCACTCCCAGTACACAACAGTTACCTCCCAGTACATCCCAGTACATCCCAGTAGATACTGGTACATCCCAAATCCCTGCCAGTTCCACCCGGTACAACCGAGTACAAGCCTGTACATCCTAGTTCCTCCACAGTACATCCCAGGGCATCCCCGCACATTGTAGTGCCTCCCAGTACATCCCAGGTCCCTCCCAGTACTGGGAGGGACCTGGGATGTACTGGGAGGGAACTGGGACGTACTGGGAGGGAACTGGGATGTACTGGGATGTAATGGGACGGAACTGGGATGTATTGGGAGGCACTGGGAAAGAAGTGGTAGTGAACCGGGAGGGAATTGGGATGTACGGGGATGAACTGGTAGGAAACTGGGATGTACTGGCATGGAACGGGGATGTATTGGGATGTACAGGAACGGAACTGGAATGTACTGCGATGTACTGGGATGTACTGGCAGCGAGCTGGGATTTACTGGGATGTACTGGGAGGAAACTGGGATATACTGGGAGGAAACTGGGATATACTGGGAGGCATTGGGAGGGAAGTGGGTGTCAACTGGGACATTCCAGTTTCCTCCCAGTACATCCCAGTTCCCTACCAGTGCAGCCCAGTACATCCCAGTTCCCTCCCAGTCCGTCCCAATCCCCTCCCAGTACATCCCAGTTCCCTGCCAGTATGTCCCAGTACATCCCAGTTCCCTCCCAGTACATACCAGTTCCCTCCCAGTACATCCCAGTTCCCTCCCAGTTCCCTCCCACTACATCCCAGTACATCCCAGTTCCCTCCCAGTACATACCAGTTCCCTCCCAGTACATCCCAGTTCCCACCCAGTACATCCTACTACATACCAGTTCCCTCCCAGTTCACTCCCAGTACATCCCAGTACTTCACAGTTCCCTCCCAGTACATCCCAGTACGTCCCAGTTCCCCTCAGTACATAACACTTCCCTCCCAGTACATACCAGTACATCCCAGTGTCCTCACAGTACGTCCCAGTTCCCTCCCAGTCCGTCCCAATCCCCTCCCAGTACATCCCAGTTCCCTGCCAGTATGTCCCAGTACATCCCAGTTCCCTCCCACTACATACCAGTTCCCTCCCAGTACATCCCAGTACATCCTGGTACATCCCAGTTCCCACCCAGTACATCCTACCACATACCAGTTCCCTCCCAGTTCACTCCCAGTACATCCCAGTACTTCACAGTTCCATCCCAGTACATCCCAGTACGCACCGGTTCCCCTCTGTACATAACACTTCCCTCCCAGTACATAACAGTACATCCCAGTGTCCTCACAGTACGTCCCAGTTCCCTCACAGTACATCCCAGTTACCTACCAGCACGTCCCAGTTCCCTCCCAGTTCACTCCCAGTACATAACAGTTACCTCCCAGTACATCCCAGTACATCCCAGTAGATCCTGGTACATCCCAAATCCCTGCTAGTTCCACCCGGTACAACCCAGTACAAGCCTGTACATCCTAGTTCCTCCACAGTACATCCCAGGGCATCCCCGCACATTGTAGTGCCTCCCAGTACATCCCAGGTCCCTCCCAGTACTGGGAGGGACCTGGGATGTACTGGGAGGGAACTGGGATGTACTGGGAGGGACCTGGGATGTACTGGGATGTAATGGGACGGAACTGGGATGTAATGGGACGGAACTGGGAAAGAAGTGGTAGTGAACCGGGAGGGAATTGGGATGTACGGGGATGAACTGGTAGGAAACTGGGATGTACTGGCATGGAACGGGGATGTATTGGGATGTACAGGAACAGAACTGGAATGTACTGCGATGTATTGGCATGTACTGGCAGCGAGCTGGGATTTACTGGGATGTACTGGGAGGAAACTGGGATATACTGGGAGGAAACTGGGATATACTGGGAGGCATTGGGAGGGAAGTGGGTGTCAACTGGGACATTCCAGTTTCCTCCCAGTACATCCCAGTTCCCTACCAGTGCAGCCCAGTACATCCCAGTTCCCTCCCAGTCCGTCCCAATCCCCTCCCAGTATATCCCAGTTCCCTGCCAGTATGTCCCAGTACATCCCAGTTCCCTCCCAGTACATACCAGTTCCCTCCCAGTACATACCAGTTCCCTCCCAGTTCCCTCCCACTACATCCCAGTACATCCCAGTTCCCTCCCGGTACATCCCAGTTCCCACCCAGTACATCCTACTACATACCAAGTCCCTCCCAGTTCACTCCCAGTACATCCCAGTACTTCACAGTTCCCTCCCAGTACATCCCAGTACGTCCCAGTTCCCCTCAGTACATAACACTTCCCTCCCAGTACATACCAGTACATCCCAGTGTCCTCACAGTACGTCCCAGTTCCCTCCCAGTACATCCCAGTTCCCTACCAGTACATCCCAGTTCCCTCCCTGTTCCTTCCCAGTACACAACAGTTACCTCCCAGTACATCCCAGTAGATCCTGGTACATCCCAAATCCCTGCCAGTTCCACCCGGTACAACCCAGTACAAGCCTGTACATCCTAGTTCCTCCACAGTACATCCCAGGGCATCCCCGCACATTGTAGTGCCTCCCAGTACATCCCAGCTCCCTCCCAGTACTGGGAGGGACCTGGGATGTACTGGGAGGGACCTGGGATGTACTGGGAGGGAACTGGGATGTACTGGGAGGGAACTGGGATGTGCTGGGATGTAATGGGACGGAACTGGGATGTAATGGGACGGAACTGGGAAAGAAGTGGTAGTGAACCGGGAGGGAATTGGGATGTACGGGGATGAACTGGTAGGGAACTGGGATGTACTGGCATGGAACGGGGATGTATTGGGATGTACAGGAACGGAACTGGAATGTACTGCGATGTACTGGGATCTACTGGGAGCAAACTGGGATTTACTGGGATGTACTGGGAGGAAACTGGGATATACTGGGAGGCACTGGGAGGGAAGTGGGTGTCAACTGGGACATTCCAGTTTCCTCCCAGTACATCCCAGTTCCCTACCAGTGCAGCCCAGTACATCCCAGATCCCTCCCAGTACATCCCAGTTCCCTCCCAGTCCGTCCCAGTACATCCCAGTACATCCCAGTTCCCTCACAGTACATCCCAGTTCCCTCACAGTTCACACACAGTTCACTCCCAGTTCCATTCCAGTACATCCCAGTACATGCCACTTTCCTCCAAGTAAACCCCAGTTCCCTCCCACTACATCCAAGTTCCCTCCCACTTCCCTCTAAGTACATCCCAGTACTTCACAGTTCACTCCCAGTACATCCCAGTTCCCCCTCGGTACATAACAGTTCCCTCCCAGTACACCCCAGTACATCCCAGTTCCCTCCCAGTATGTCCCACTACATCCCAGTTCCCTCCCAGTCCATCCCAGTTCCCTCCCACTAAATCCCAATTCCCAACACTTTCCACCCAGTACATCCCAGTTCCCTCCCAGTACATACCAGTTCCCTCTAAGTACATCCCAGTACTTCACAGTTCCCTGCCAGTTCCCTCCAAGTACATCCCAATACTTCATAGTTCCCTCCCAGCACGTCCCAGTACATCCCAGTTCCCTCCCAGTACATCCCAGTTCCCTCCCTGTTCCTTCCCAGTACATAACAGTTACCTCCCAGTACATCCCAGTAGATCCTGGTACATCCCAAATCCCTGCCAGTTCCACCCGGTACAACCCAGTACAAGCCTGTACATCCTAGTTCCTCCACAGTACATCCCAGGGCATCCCCGCACATTGTAGTGCCTCCCAGTACATCCCAGTTCCCTCCCAGTACTGGGAGGGACCTGGGACGTACTGGGAGGGAACTGGGACGTACTGGGAGGGAACTGGGATGTACTGGGATGTAATGGGACGGAACTGGGATGTATTGGGAGGCACTGGGAAAGAAGTGGTAGTGAACCGGGAGGGAACTGGGATGTACGGGGATGAACTGGTAGGAAACTGGGATGTACTGGCATGGAACGGGGATGTATTGGGATGTACAGGAACAGAACTGGAATGTACAGCGATGTATTGGCATGTACTGGGAGCGAGCTGGGATTTACTGGGATGTACTGGGAGGAAACTGGGATATACTGGGAGGAAACTGGGATATACTGGGAGGCATTGGGAGGGAAGTGGGTGTCAACTGGGACATTCCAGTTTCCTCCCAGTACATCCCAGTTCCCTGCCAGTATGTCCCAGTACATCCCAGTTCCCTCCCAGTACATACCAGTTCCCTCCCAGTACATACCAGTTCCCTCCCAGTTCCCTCCCACTACATCCCAGTACATCCCAGTTCCCTCCCAGTACATACCAGTTCCCTCCCAGTACATCCCAGTACATCCTGGTACATCCCAGTTCCCACCCACTACATCCTACTACATACCAGTTCCCTCCCAGTTCACTCCCAGTACATCCCAGTACTTCACAGTTCCCTCCCAGTACATCCCAGTACGTCCCAGTTCCCCTCAGTACATAACACTTCCCTCCCAGTACATACCAGTACATCCCAGTGTCCTCGCAGTACGTCCCAGTTCCCTCACAGTACATCCCAGTTCCCTACCAGTACATCCCAGTTCCCTCCCAGTTCCTTCCCAGTACATAACAGTTACCTCCCAGTACATCCCAGTACATCCCAGTAGATCCTGGTACATCCCAAATCCCTGCCAGTTCCACCCGGTACAACCCAGTACAAGCCTGTACATCCTAATTCCTCCACAGTACATCCCAGGGCATCCCCGCACATTGTAGTGCCTCCCAGTACATCCCAGGTCCCTCCCAATACTGGGAGGGACCTGGGATGTACTGGGAGGGACCTGGGATGTACTGGGAGGGACCTGGGATGTACTGGGAGGGAACTGGGACGTACTGGGAGGGAACTGGGATGTACTGGGATGTAATGGGACAGAACTGGGATGTATTGGGAGGCACTGGGAAAGAAGTGGTAGCGAACCGGGAGGGAATTGGGATGTACGGGGATGAACTGGTAGGGAACTGGGATGTACTGGCATGGAACTGGGATGTATTGGGATGTACAGGAACGGAACTGGAATGTACTGCGATGTACTGCGAGCGAACTGGGATTTACTGGGATGTACTGGGAGGAAACTGGGATATACTGGGAGGAAACTGGGAGGGAAGTGGGTGTCAACTGGGACATTCCAGTTTCCTCCCAGTACATCCCAGTTCCCTACCAGTGCATCCCAGTCCGTCCCAGTTCCCTCCCAGTCCGTCCCAGTTCCCACCCAGTCCGTCCCAGTACATCCCAGTTCCCTCCCAGTACATCCTACTACATACCAGTTCCCTGCCAGTTCACTCCCAGTACACAACAGTTACCTCCCAGTACGTCCCAGTTCCCTCCCAGTACGTCCCAGTACATCCCAGTTCCGTCCCAGTTCCCTACCAGTACGTCCTAGTTCCCTCCCAGTACGTCCCAGTTCCCTCCAGTATATCCCACTACATCCCAGTTCCCTCCAGTACATCTCAGTTCTCTCCCATTTCCCTCCCAGTACATCCCAGTTCCCTTACAGTTCACACAACAGTTCACTCCCAGTTCCATTCCAGTACATCCCAGTACATGCCAGTTCCCTCCCAGTACATCACACAATATCCCAGTTCCCTCCCAGTTCCTGCTAAGTACATCCCAGGACTTCACAGTTCCCTCCCAGCACATCCCAGTACGTCCCAGTTCCCCTCAGTACATAACACTTCCCTCCCAGTACATACCAGTACATCCCAGTGTCGTCACAGTACGTCCCAGTTCCCTCCCAGTCCGTCCCAATCCCCTCCCAGTACGTCCCAGTTCCCTGCCAGTATGTCCCAGTACATCCCAGTTCACTCCCAGTAAATCCCAGTTCCCTCCCAGTAAATCCCAGTTCCCTCCCACTTCCCGCCCACTACATCCCAGTTCCCTCCCAGTACATACCTGTTCCCTCCCAGTACATCCCAGTTCCATCCCAGTACATCCCAGTTCCCACCCAGTACATCCTACTACATACCAGTTCCCTCCCAGTTCACTCCCAGTACATCCCAGTACTTCACAGTTCCCTCCCAGTACATCCCAGTACGCACCAGTTCCCCTCAGTACATAACACTTCCCTCCCAGTACATAACAGTACATCCCAGTGTCCTCACAGTACGTCCCAGTTCCCTCCCAGTACATCCCAGTTCCCTCCCAGTACATCCCAGTTCCCTACCAGTTCCTTCCCAGTACATAACAGTTACCTCCCAGTACATCCCAGTACATCCCAGTAGATCCTGGTAAATCCCAAATTCCTGCCAGTTCCACCCGGTACAACCCAGTACAAGCCTGTACATCCTAGTTCCTCCACAGTACATCCCAGGGCATCCCCGCACATTGTAGTGCCTTCCAGTACATCCCAGGTCCCTCCCAGTTCACTCCCAGTACATAACAGTTACCTCCCAGTACATCCCAGTACATCCCAGTAGATCCTGGTACATCCCAAATTCCTGCCAGTTCCACACGGTACAACCCAGAACAAGCCTGTACATCCTAGTTCCTCCACAGTACATCCCAGGGCATCCCCGCACATTGTAGTGCCTCCCAGTACATCCCAGTTCCCTCCCAGTACTGGGAGGGACCTGGGACGTACTGGGAGGGAACTGGGACGTACTGGGAGGGAACTGGGATGTACTGGGATGTAATGGGACGGAACTGGGATGTATTGGGAGGCACTGGGAAAGAAGTGGTAGTGAACCGGGAGGGAATTAGGATGTACGGGGATGAACTGGTAGGGAACTGGGATGTACTGGCATGGAACGGGGATGTATTGGGATGTACAGGAACGGAACTGGAATGTACAGCGATGTATTGGCATGTACTGGCAGCGAGCTGGGATTTACTGGGATGTACTGGGAGGAAACTGGGATATACTGGGAGGAAACTGGGATATACTGGGAGGCATTGGGAGGGAAGTGGGTGTCAACTGGGACATTCCAGTTTCCTCCCAGTACATCCCAGTTCCCTACCAGTGCAGCCCAGTACATCCCAGTTCCCTCCCAGTCCGTCCCAATCCCCTCCCAGTACATCCCAGTTCCCTGCCAGTATGTCCCAGTACATCCCAGTTCCCTCCCAGTACATCCCAGTTCCCTCCCAGTTCCCTCCCACTACATCCCAGTACATCCCAGTTCCCTCCCAGTACATACCAGTTCCCTCCCACTACATCCCAGTACATCCTGGTACATCCCAGTTCCCACCCAGTACATCCTACTACATACCAGTTCCCTCCCAGTTCACTCCCAGTACATCCCAGTACTTCACAGTTCCCTCCCAGTACATCCCAGTACGTCCCAGTTCCCCTCAGTACATAACACTTCCCTCCCAGTACATAACAGTACATCCCAGTGTCCTCACAGTACGTCCCAGTTCCCTCACAGCACATCCCAGTTCCCTACCAGTACGTCCCAGTTACCTCCCAGTTCACTCCCAGTACATAACAGTTACCTCCCAGTACATCCCAGTAGATCCTGGTACATCCCAAATCCCTGCCAGTTCCACCCGGTACAACCCAGTACAAGCCTGTACATCCTAGTTCCTCCACAGTACATCCCAGGGCATCCCCGCACATTGTAGTGCCTCCCAGTACATCCCAGTTCCCTCCCAGTACTGGGAGGGACCTGGGATGTACTGGGAGGGACCTGGGATGTACTGGGATGTAATGGGAGGGAACTGGGATGTAATGGGACGGAACTGGGATGTAATGGGACGGAACTGGGAAAGAAGTGGTAGTGAACCGGGAGGGAATTGGGATGTACGGGGATGAACTGGTAGGGAACTGGGATGTACTGGCATGGAACGGGGATGTATTGGGATGTACAGGAACAGAACTGGAATGTACAGCGATGTATTGGCATGTACTGGCAGCGAGCTGGGATTTACTGGGATGTACTGGGAGGAAACTGGGATATACTGGGAGGAAACTGGGATATACTGGGAGGCATTGGGAGGGAAGTGGGTGTCAACTGGGACATTCCAGTTTCCTCCCAGTACATCCCAGTTCCCTACCAGTGCAGCCCAGTACATCCCAGTTCCCTCCCAGTCCGTCCCAATCCCCTCCCAGTACATCCCAGTTCCCTGCCAGTATGTCCCAGTACATCCCAGTTCCCTCCCAGTACATACCAGTTCCCTACCAGTACATCCCAGTTCCCTCCCAGTTCACTCCCAGTACATAACAGTTACCTCCCAGTACATCCCAGTAGATCCTGGTACATCCCAAATCCCTGCCAGTTCCACCCGGTACAACCCAGTACAAGCCTGTACATCCTAGTTCCTCCACAGTACATCCCAGGGCATCCCCGCACATTGTAGTGCCTCCCAGTACATCCCAGGTCCCTCCCAGTACTGGGAGGGACCTGGGATGTACTGGGAGGGACCTGGGATGTACTGGGAGGGAACTGGGATGTGCTGGGATGTAATGGGACGGAACTGGGATGTAATGGGACGGAACTGGGAAAGAAGTGGTAGTGAACCGGGAGGGAATTGGGATGTACGGGGATGAACTGGTAGGGAACTGGGATGTACTGGCATGGAACGGGGATGTATTGGGATGTACAGGAACAGAACTGGAATGTACAGCGATGTATTGGCATGTACTGGCAGCGAGCTGGGATTTACTGGGATGTACTGGGAGGAAACTGGGATATACTGGGAGGAAACTGGGATATACTGGGAGGCATTGGGAGGGAAGTGGGTGTCAACTGGGACATTCCAGTTTCCTCCCAGTACATCCCAGTTCCCTACCAGTGCAGCCCAGTACATCCCAGTTCCCTCCCAGTCCGTCCCAATCCCCTCCCAGTACATCCCAGTTCCCTGCCAGTATGTCCCAGTACATCCCAGTTCCCTGCCAGTACATACCAGTTCCCTCCCAGTACATCCCAGTTCCCTCCCAGTACATCCCAGTTCCCTCCCAGTTCACTCCCAGTACATAACAGTTACCTCCCAGTACATCCCAGTAGATCCTGGTACATCCCAAATCCCTGCCAGTTCCACCCGGTACAACCCAGTACAAGCCTGTACATCCTAGTTCCTCCACAGTACATCCCAGGGCATCCCCGCACATTGTAGTGCCTCCCAGTACATCCCAGTTCCCTCCCAGTACTGGGAGGGACCTGGGATATACTGGGAGGGACCTGGGATGTACTGGGAGGGAACTGGGATGTGCTGGGATGTAATGGGACGGAACTGGGATGTAATGGGACGGAACTGGGAAAGAAGTGGTAGTGAACCGGGAGGGAATTGGGATGTACGGGGATGAACTGGTAGGAAACTGGGATGTACTGGCATGGAACGGGGATGTATTGGGATGGACAGGAACGGAACTGGAATGTACTGCGATGTACTGGGATGTACTGGCAGCGAGCTGGGATTTACTGAAATGTACTGGGAGGAAACTGGGATATACTGGGAGGCACTGGGAGGGAAGTGGGTGTCAACTGGGACATTCCAGTTTCCTCCCAGTACATCCCAGATCCCTACCAGTGCAGCCCAGTACATCCCAGATCCCTCCCAGTACATCCCAGTTCCCTCCCAGTACATACCAGTTCCCTCCCACTACATCCCAGTACATCCTGGTACATCCCAGTTCCCACCCAGTACATCCTACTACATACCAGTTCCCTCCCAGTTCCCTCCCAGTACATCCCAGTTCCCTCCCAGTACATCCCAGTTCCCTCCCAGTTCCTTCCCAGTACATAACAGTTACCTCCCAGTACATCCCAGTAGATCCTGGTACATCCCAAATCCCTGCCAGTTCCACCCGGTACAACCCAGTACAAGCCTGTACATCCTAGTTCCTCCACAGTACATCCCAGGGCATCCCCGCACATTGTAGTGCCTCCCAGTACATCCCAGTTCCCTCCCAGTACTGGGAGGGACCTGGGATGTACTGGGAGGGACCTGGGATGTACTGGGAGGGAACTGGGATGTGCTGGGATGTAATGGGACGGAACTGGGATGTAATGGGACGGAACTGGGAAAGAAGTGGTAGTGAACCGGGAGGGAATTGGGATGTACGGGGATGAACTGGTAGGGAACTGGGATGTACTGGCATGGAACGGGGATGTATTGGGATGTACAGGAACGGAACTGGAATGTACTGCGATGTACTGGGATGTACTGGCAGCAAACTGGGATTTACTGGGATGTACTGGGAGGAAACTGGGATATACTGGGAGGCATTGGGAGGGAAGTGGGTGTCAACTGGGACATTCCAGTTTCCTCCCAGTACATCCCAGTTCCGTACCAGTGCAGCCCAGTACATCCCAGTTCCCTCCCAGTCCGTCCCAATCCCCTCCCAGTACATCCCAGTTCCCTGCCAGTATGTCCCAGTACATCCCAGTTCCCTCCCAGTACATCCCAGTTCCCTCCCAGTTCCCTCCCACTACATCCCAGTACATCCCAGTTCCCTCCCAGTACATACCAGTTCCCTCCCAGTACATCCCAGTACATCCTGGTACATCCCAGTTCCCACCCAGTACATCCTACTACATACCAGTTCCCTCCCAGTTCACTCCCAGTACATCCCAGTACTTCACAGTTCCATCCCAGTACATCCCAGTACGCACCAG